>NW_026558791.1:300000-430868 GCF_026930045.1 Uloborus diversus
ATTTCTTTCCTTTGCAATTATTGATTATTTATGTAGGGAAGAAAATTCTGAGTCAGTTTAATTTTTCGACACGAAGATTTCAAAGTGTTTAAATAAACAATTACCAAGGTGCATTTTTTGTTTTTATTATATTTAAAACTCCCACCGACAGAGCTCCCATAGACTAATGGCTAGAGTGTTAGGCTTCCAAGCGAGTGGCCCTGGGTTCGAGTCCCAGCCTGAACGAAAATCTTCAATGTATAATTTTAGTTTCTAATTTGAAATTTCTTCTTCTTTTTTTTTAATTTTTCTCTTTTGCGAATATTGATTATTTATGTAGGGAGAAAAATTCTGAGTCAGTTTAATTATTCGACCTGTAAATTTCAAAGTGTTTGAATCAATAATTACCAAGGTGCATTTTTTGTTTTTATTATATTTAAGACTTCCATCGACAGAGCTCCGATAGCCTAATGGCTAGACCGTTGGGTTCCAAGCGCGTGGTACTGGGTTCGAGTCCCGGCCGGAACGAAAATCTTCCATGTATATATTTCTCTTCTAATTTGAAGATTCTTTTTTTTTTCAATTTCTTTCTTTTGCAAATATGGATTATTTATGTACGGAAGAAAATTCTGAGTCAGTTTAATCATTCGACCTTTAGATTTCAAAGATTTTAGATCAATAATTACTAAGGTGCATTTTTTGTTTTTATTATAATTAAGACACCGATCAACAGAAATCCGATAGTATATTGGCGAGAGCGTTGGGCTTCCATGAGTGTCGCCCTGGGTTCAAATCCCAGCCGGAAAGGAAATCTTAAATGCAAATATTTTTTTCTAATTTTATAATTCTTTTTTTTTTATTTTTCCCTTTTGCGAAGTCAGTCAGTCAGTCTGACAGTCAATCAGTCAAGCACTCAGTCATTCAGTCTCAGTCAGTCAGTCCAGTCAGTCAGTCACTCAGTCAGTCAGTTAGTCCTTCAGCCAGTCAGTCAAGCAGTCAGTCATTTAGTCTCAGTCAGTCAGTCATTCAGTCAGTCAGTCAGTCAGGCAGTCAGTCAGTCAGTCAGTCGGTCAGTCCTGTGCAGTCAGTTAGTCACTAAAGCAGTCAGTCAGTCTCAGTCAGTCAGTCAGTCAGTCAGTCCAGTCCAGTCTCTGTCAGTCAGTCAGTCAGTCTCGGTCAGTCAGTCAGTCAGTCATTCAGTCAGTCAGTCAGTCAGGCAGTCAGTCAGTCGGTCAGCCTTATTCAGTCAGTCTGTCAGTCAGTCAGTCAGTCAGCCTTATTCAGTCAGTCTGTCAGTCATCCTTATTCAGTCAGTCTGTCAGTCAGTCAGTCGGTCAGTCCTGTCCAGTCAGTTAGTCAGTCAAGCAGTCAGTCAGGTAGTCAAGCAGTCAGTCAGTCAGTGTCAGTCAGTCATTTAGTCATTCAGTCAGTCAGTGAAATAGCCAGTCAGAGAGTCAAGCAGTCAGTCAGTCAGTCTCAGTCAGTCAGTTAGTCAGTCAGTCAGTCAGTCAGTCAGTCAGTCCAGTCTCAGTCAGTCAGGCAGTTAGTCAGTCAGTCTCGGTCAGTCAGTGAGTCAGTCAGTCAGTATCAGTCAGTCAGTGAGTCAGTCTGTCAGTCAGGCAGTATCAGTCAGGCAGTAAGACTCCGCTCGACAGAACTCCGATAGCCTAATGGCTAGACCGCTGGTCTTCCAAGCGAGTGGCCTGGGTTCGAGTCCCAGCCGGAGCGAATATCTTCAATGTATATATTTCTTTTCTAATTTGAAAATTCTTTTTTTTTTCAATTTCTTTCCTTTGCAATTATTGATTATTTATGTAGGGAAGAAAATTCTGAGTCAGTTTAATTTTTCGACACGAAGATTTCAAAGTGTTTAAATAAACAATTACCAAGGTGCATTTTTTGTTTTTATTATATTTAAAACTCCCACCGACAGAGCTCCCATAGACTAATGGCTAGAGTGTTAGGCTTCCAAGCGAGTGGCCCTGGGTTCGAGTCCCAGCCTGAACGAAAATCTTCAATGTATACTTTTAGTTTCTAATTTGAAATTTCTTCTTCTTTTTTTTTTAATTTTTCTCTTTTGCGAATATTGATTATTTATGTAGGGAGAAAAATTCTGAGTCAGTTTAATTATTCGACCTGTAAATTTCAAAGTGTTTGAATCAATAATTACCAAGGTGCATTTTTTGTTTTTATTATATTTAAGACTTCCATCGACAGAGCTCCGATAGCCTAATGGCTAGACCGTTGGGTTCCTAGCGCGTGGTACTGGGTTCGAGTCCCGGCCGGAAAGGAAATCTTAAATGCAAATATTTTTTTCTAATTTTATAATTCTTTTTTTTTATTTTTCCCTTTTGCGAAGTCAGTCAGTCAGTCTGACAGTCAATCAGTCAAGCACTCAGTCATTCAGTCTCAGTCAGTCAGTCCAGTCAGTCAGTCACTCAGTCAGTCAGTTAGTCCTTCAGCCAGTCAGTCAAGCAGTCAGTCATTTAGTCTCAGTCAGTCAGTCATTCAGTCAGTCAGTCAGTCAGGCAGTCAGTCAGTCAGTCAGTCGGTCAGTCCTGTGCAGTCAGTTAGTCACTAAAGCAGTCAGTCAGTCTCAGTCAGTCAGTCAGTCAGTCAGTCCAGTCCAGTCTCAGTCAGTCAGTCAGTCAGTCTCGGTCAGTCAGTCAGTCAGTCATTCAGTCAGTCAGTCAGTCAGGCAGTCAGTCAGTCGGTCAGCCTTATTCAGTCAGTCTGTCAGTCAGTCAGTCAGTCAGCCTTATTCAGTCAGTCTGTCAGTCATCCTTATTCAGTCAGTCTGTCAGTCAGTCAGTCGGTCAGTCCTGTCCAGTCAGTTAGTCAGTCAAGCAGTCAGTCAGGTAGTCAAGCAGTCAGTCAGTCAGTGTCAGTCAGTCATTTAGTCATTCAGTCAGTCAGTGAAATAGCCAGTCAGAGAGTCAAGCAGTCAGTCAGTCAGTCTCAGTCAGTCAGTTAGTCAGTCAGTCAGTCAGTCAGTCAGTCAGTCCAGTCTCAGTCAGTCAGGCAGTTAGTCAGTCAGTCTCGGTCAGTCAGTGAGTCAGTCAGTCAGTATCAGTCAGTCAGTGAGTCAGTCTGTCAGTCAGGCAGTATCAGTCAGGCAGTAAGACTCCGCTCGACAGAACTCCGATAGCCTAATGGCTAGACCGCTGGTCTTCCAAGCGAGTGGCCTGGGTTCGAGTCCCAGCCGGAGCGAATATCTTCAATGTATATATTTCTTTTCTAATTTGAAAATTCTTTTTTTTTTCAATTTCTTTCCTTTGCAATTATTGATTATTTATGTAGGGAAGAAAATTCTGAGTCAGTTTAATTTTTCGACACGAAGATTTCAAAGTGTTTAAATAAACAATTACCAAGGTGCATTTTTTGTTTTTATTATATTTAAAACTCCCACCGACAGAGCTCCCATAGACTAATGGCTAGAGTGTTAGGCTTCCAAGCGAGTGGCCCTGGGTTCGAGTCCCAGCCTGAACGAAAATCTTCAATGTATACTTTTAGTTTCTAATTTGAAATTTCTTCTTCTTTTTTTTTTAATTTTTCTCTTTTGCGAATATTGATTATTTATGTAGGGAGAAAAATTCTGAGTCAGTTTAATTATTCGACCTGTAAATTTCAAAGTGTTTGAATCAATAATTACCAAGGTGCATTTTTTGTTTTTATTATATTTAAGACTTCCATCGACAGAGCTCCGATAGCCTAATGGCTAGACCGTTGGGTTCCTAGCGCGTGGTACTGGGTTCGAGTCCCGGCCGGAAAGGAAATCTTAAATGCAAATATTTTTTTCTAATTTTATAATTCTTTTTTTTTATTTTTCCCTTTTGCGAAGTCAGTCAGTCAGTCTGACAGTCAATCAGTCAAGCACTCAGTCATTCAGTCTCAGTCAGTCAGTCCAGTCAGTCAGTCACTCAGTCAGTCAGTTAGTCCTTCAGCCAGTCAGTCAAGCAGTCAGTCATTTAGTCTCAGTCAGTCAGTCATTCAGTCAGTCAGTCAGTCAGGCAGTCAGTCAGTCAGTCAGTCGGTCAGTCCTGTGCAGTCAGTTAGTCACTAAAGCAGTCAGTCAGTCTCAGTCAGTCAGTCAGTCAGTCAGTCCAGTCCAGTCTCAGTCAGTCAGTCAGTCAGTCTCGGTCAGTCAGTCAGTCAGTCATTCAGTCAGTCAGTCAGTCAGGCAGTCAGTCAGTCGGTCAGCCTTATTCAGTCAGTCTGTCAGTCAGTCAGTCAGTCAGCCTTATTCAGTCAGTCTGTCAGTCATCCTTATTCAGTCAGTCTGTCAGTCAGTCAGTCGGTCAGTCCTGTCCAGTCAGTTAGTCAGTCAAGCAGTCAGTCAGGTAGTCAAGCAGTCAGTCAGTCAGTGTCAGTCAGTCATTTAGTCATTCAGTCAGTCAGTGAAATAGCCAGTCAGAGAGTCAAGCAGTCAGTCAGTCAGTCTCAGTCAGTCAGTTAGTCAGTCAGTCAGTCAGTCAGTCAGTCAGTCCAGTCTCAGTCAGTCAGGCAGTTAGTCAGTCAGTCTCGGTCAGTCAGTGAGTCAGTCAGTCAGTATCAGTCAGTCAGTGAGTCAGTCTGTCAGTCAGGCAGTATCAGTCAGGCAGTAAGACTCCGCTCGACAGAACTCCGATAGCCTAATGGCTAGACCGCTGGTCTTCCAAGCGAGTGGCCTGGGTTCGAGTCCCAGCCGGAGCGAATATCTTCAATGTATATATTTCTTTTCTAATTTGAAAATTCTTTTTTTTTTCAATTTCTTTCCTTTGCAATTATTGATTATTTATGTAGGGAAGAAAATTCTGAGTCAGTTTAATTTTTCGACACGAAGATTTCAAAGTGTTTAAATAAACAATTACCAAGGTGCATTTTTTGTTTTTATTATATTTAAAACTCCCACCGACAGAGCTCCCATAGACTAATGGCTAGAGTGTTAGGCTTCCAAGCGAGTGGCCCTGGGTTCGAGTCCCAGCCTGAACGAAAATCTTCAATGTATAATTTTAGTTTCTAATTTGAAATTTCTTCTTCTTTTTTTTTAATTTTTCTCTTTTGCGAATATTGATTATTTATGTAGGGAGAAAAATTCTGAGTCAGTTTAATTATTCGACCTGTAAATTTCAAAGTGTTTGAATCAATAATTACCAAGGTGCATTTTTTGTTTTTATTATATTTAAGACTTCCATCGACAGAGCTCCGATAGCCTAATGGCTAGACCGTTGGGTTCCAAGCGCGTGGTACTGGGTTCGAGTCCCGGCCGGAACGAAAATCTTCCATGTATATATTTCTCTTCTAATTTGAAGATTCTTTTTTTTTTCAATTTCTTTCTTTTGCAAATATGGATTATTTATGTACGGAAGAAAATTCTGAGTCAGTTTAATCATTCGACCTTTAGATTTCAAAGATTTTAGATCAATAATTACTAAGGTGCATTTTTTGTTTTTATTATAATTAAGACACCGATCAACAGAAATCCGATAGTATATTGGCGAGAGCGTTGGGCTTCCATGAGTGTCGCCCTGGGTTCAAATCCCAGCCGGAAAGGAAATCTTAAATGCAAATATTTTTTTCTAATTTTATAATTCTTTTTTTTTTTATTTTTACCTTTTGCGAAGTCAGTCAGTCAGTCTGACAGTCAATCAGTCAAGCACTCAGTCATTCAGTCTCAGTCAGTCAGTCCAGTCAGTCAGTCACTCAGTCAGTCAGTTAGTCCTTCAGCCAGTCAGTCAAGCAGTCAGTCATTTAGTCTCAGTCAGTCAGTCATTCAGTCAGTCAGTCAGTCAGGCAGTCAGTCAGTCAGTCAGTCGGTCAGTCCTGTGCAGTCAGTTAGTCACTAAAGCAGTCAGTCAGTCTCAGTCAGTCAGTCAGTCAGTCAGTCCAGTCCAGTCTCTGTCAGTCAGTCAGTCAGTCTCGGTCAGTCAGTCAGTCAGTCATTCAGTCAGTCAGTCAGTCAGGCAGTCAGTCAGTCGGTCAGCCTTATTCAGTCAGTCTGTCAGTCAGTCAGTCAGTCAGCCTTATTCAGTCAGTCTGTCAGTCATCCTTATTCTGTCAGTCTGTCAGTCAGTCAGTCGGTCAGTCCTGTCCAGTCAGTTAGTCAGTCAAGCAGTCAGTCAGGTAGTCAAGCAGTCAGTCAGTCAGTGTCAGTCAGTCATTTAGGCATTCAGTCAGTCAGTAAAATAGCCAGTCAGAGAGTCAAGCAGTCAGTCAGTCAGTCTCAGTCAGTCAGTTAGTCAGTCAGTCAGTCAGTCAGTCAGTCAGTCCAGTCTCAGTCAGTCAGGCAGTTAGTCATTCAGTCTCGGTCAGTCAGTGAGTCAGTCAGTCAGTATCAGTCAGTCAGTGAGTCAGTCTGTCAGTCAGGCAGTATCAGTCAGGCAGTAAGACTCCGCTCGACAGAACTCCGATAGCCTAATGGCTAGACCGCTGGTCTTCCAAGCGAGTGGCCTGGGTTCGAGTCCCAGCCGGAGCGAATATCTTCAATGTATATATTTCTTTTCTAATTTGAAAATTCTTTTTTTTTTCAATTTCTTTCCTTTGCAATTATTGATTATTTATGTAGGGAAGAAAATTCTGAGTCAGTTTAATTTTTCGACACGAAGATTTCAAAGTGTTTAAATAAACAATTACCAAGGTGCATTTTTTGTTTTTATTATATTTAAAACTCCCACCGACAGAGCTCCCATAGACTAATGGCTAGAGTGTTAGGCTTCCAAGTGAGTGGCCCTGGGTTCGAGTCCCAGCCTGAACGAAAATCTTCAATGTATACTTTTAGTTTCTAATTTGAAATTTCTTCTTCTTTTTTTTTTAATTTTTCTCTTTTGCGAATATTGATTATTTATGTAGAGAGAAAAATTCTGAGTCAGTTTAATTATTCGACCTGTAAATTTCAAAGTGTTTGAATCAATAATTACCAAGGTGCATTTTTTGTTTTTAATATATTTAAGACTTCCATCGACAGAGCTCCGATAGCCTAATGGCTAGACCGTTGGGTTCCTAGCGCGTCGTACTGGGTTCGAGTCCCGGCCGGAAAGGAAATCTTAAATGCAAATATTTTTTTCTAATTTTATAATTCTTTTTTTTTTATTTTTCCCTTTTGCGAAGTCAGTCAGTCAGTCTGACAGTCAATCAGTCAAGCACTCAGTCATTCATTCTCAGTCAGTCAGTCCAGTCAGTCAGTCCAGTCAGTCAGTCACTCAGTCAGTCAGTCAGTCACTCAGTCAGTCAGTTAGTCCTTCAGCCAGTCAGTCAAGCAGTCAGTCATTTAGTCTCAGTCAGTCAATCATTCAGTCAGTCAGTCAGTCAGGCAGTCAGTCAGTCAGTCAGTCGGTCAGTCCTGTGCAGTCAGTTAGTCACTAAAGCAGTCAGTCAGTCTCAGTCAGTCAGTCAGTCAGTCAGTCCAGTCCAGTCTCAGTCAGTCAGTCAGTCAGTCTCGGTCAGTCAGTCAGTCAGTCATTCAGTCAGTCAGTCAGTCAGGCAGTCAGTCAGTCGGTCAGCCTTATTCAGTCAGTCTGTCAGTCAGTCAGTCAGTCAGCCTTATTCAGTCAGTCTGTCAGTCATCCTTATTCAGTCAGTCTGTCAGTCAGTCAGTCGGTCAGTCCTGTCCAGTCAGTTAGTCAGTCAAGCAGTCAGTCAGGTAGTCAAGCAGTCAGTCAGTCAGTGTCAGTCAGTCATTTAGTCATTCAGTCAGTCAGTGAAATAGCCAGTCAGAGAGTCAAGCAGTCAGTCAGTCAGTCAGTCAGTCCAGTCTCAGTCAGTCAGGCAGTTAGTCAGTCAGTCTCGGTCAGTCAGTGAGTCAGTCAGTCAGTATCAGTCAGTCAGTGAGTCAGTCTGTCAGTCAGGCAGTATCAGTCAGGCAGTAAGACTCCGCTCGACAGAACTCCGATAGCCTAATGGCTAGACCGCTGGTCTTCCAAGCGAGTGGCCTGGGTTCGAGTCCCAGCCGGAGCGAATATCTTCAATGTATATATTTCTTTTCTAATTTGAAAATTCTTTTTTTTTAAATTTCTTTCCTTTGCAATTATTGATTATTTATGTAGGGAGAAAAATTCTGAGTCAGTTTAATTATTCGACCTGTAAATTTCAAAGTGTTTGAATCAATAATTACCAAGGTGCATTTTTTGTTTTTATTATATTTAAGACTTCCATCGACAGAGCTCCGATAGCCTAATGGCTAGACCGTTGGGTTCCAAGCGCGTGGTACTGGGTTCGAGTCCCGGCCGGAACGAAAATCTTCCATGTATATATTTCTCTTCTAATTTGAAGATTCTTTTTTTTTTTCAATTTCTTTCTTTTGCAAATATGGATTATTTATGTACGGAAGAAAATTCTGAGTCAGTTTAATTTTTCGACACGAAGATTTCAAAGTGTTTAAATAAACAATTACCAAGGTGCATTTTTTGTTTTTATTATATTTAAAACTCCCACCGACAGAGCTCCCATAGACTAATTGCTAGAGTGTTAGGCTTCCAAGCGAGTGGCCCTGGGTTCGAGTCCCAGCCTGAACGAAAATCTTCAATGTATACTTTTAGTTTCTAATTTGAAATTTCTTCTTCTTTTTTTTTTAATTTTTCTCTTTTGCGAATATTGATTATTTATGTAGGGAGAAAAATTCTGAGTCAGTTTAATTATTCGACCTGTAAATTTCAAAGTGTTTGAATCAATAATTACCAAGGTGCATTTTTTGTTTTTATTATATTTAAGACTTCCATCGACAGAGCTCCGATAGCCTAATGGCTAGACCGTTGGGTTCCTAGCGCGTGGTACTGGGTTCGAGTCCCGGCCGGAAAGGAAATCTTAAATGCAAATATTTTTTTCTAATTTTATAATTCTTTTTTTTTATTTTTCCCTTTTGCGAAGTCAGTCAGTCAGTCTGACAGTCAATCAGTCAAGCACTCAGTCATTCAGTCTCAGTCAGTCAGTCCAGTCAGTCAGTCACTCAGTCAGTCAGTCAGTCACTCAGTCAGTCAGTTAGTCCTTCAGCCAGTCAGTCAAGCAGTCAGTCATTTAGTCTCAGTCAGTCAGTCATTCAGTCAGTCAGTCAGTCAGGCAGTCAGTCAGTCAGTCAGTCGGTCAGTCCTGTGCAGTCAGTTAGTCACTAAAGCAGTCAGTCAGTCTCAGTCAGTCAGTCAGTCAGTCAGTCCAGTCCAGTCTCAGTCAGTCAGTCAGTCAGTCTCGGTCAGTCAGTCAGTCAGTCATTCAGTCAGTCAGTCAGTCAGGCAGTCAGTCAGTCGGTCAGCCTTATTCAGTCAGTCTGTCAGTCAGTCAGTCAGTCAGCCTTATTCAGTCAGTCTGTCAGTCATCCTTATTCAGTCAGTCTGTCAGTCAGTCAGTCGGTCAGTCCTGTCCAGTCAGTTAGTCAGTCAAGCAGTCAGTCAGGTAGTCAAGCAGTCAGTCAGTCAGTGTCAGTCAGTCATTTAGTCATTCAGTCAGTCAGTGAAATAGCCAGTCAGAGAGTCAAGCAGTCAGTCAGTCAGTCTCAGTCAGTCCAGTCTCAGTCAGTCAGGCAGTTAGTCAGTCAGTCTCGGTCAGTCAGTGAGTCAGTCAGTCAGTATCAGTCAGTCAGTGAGTCAGTCTGTCAGTCAGGCAGTATCAGTCAGGGAGTAAGACTCCGCTATACAGAACTCCGATAGCCTAATGGCTAGACCGCTGGTCTTCCAAGCGAGTGGCCTGGGTTCGAGTCCCAGCCGGAGCGAATATCTTCAATGTATATATTTCTTTTCTAATTTGAAAATTCTTTTTTTTTCAATTTCTTTCCTTTGCAATTATTGATTATTTATGTAGGGAAGAAAATTCTGAGTTCTTTTAATTTTTCGACACGAAGATTTCAAAGTGTTTAAATAAACAATTACCAAGGTGCATTTTTTGTTTTTATTATATTTAAAACTCCCAGCGACAGAGCTCCCATAGACTAATGGCTAGAGTGTTAGGCTTCCAAGCGAGTGGCCCTGGGTTCGAGTCCCAGCCTGAAAGAAAATCTTCAATGTATACTTTTAGTTTCTAATTTGAAATTTCTTCTTCTTTTTTTTTTAATTTTTCTCTTTTGCGAATATTGATTATTTATGTAGGGAGAAAAATTCTGAGTCAGTTTAATTATTCGACCTGTAAATTTCAAAGTGTTTGAATCAATAATTACCAAGGTGCATTTTTGTTTTTATTATATTTAAGACTTCCATCGACAGAGCTCCGATAGCCTAATGGCTAGACCGTTGGGTTCCTAGCGCGTCGTACTGGGTTCGAGTCCCGGCCGGAAAGGAAATCTTAAATGCAAATATTTTTTTCTAATTTTATAATTCTTTTTTTTTTATTTTTCC
Organism: Uloborus diversus; assembly: GCF_026930045.1. Lineage (NCBI taxonomy): Eukaryota > Metazoa > Arthropoda > Arachnida > Araneae > Uloboridae > Uloborus > Uloborus diversus. The sequence continues at coordinate 310,275 of NW_026558791.1, forward strand.
CTTTTGCGAAGTCAGTCAGTCAGTCTGACAGTCAATCAGTCAAGCACTCAGTCATTCATTCTCAGTCAGTCAGTCCAGTCAGTCAGTCCAGTCAGTCAGTCACTCAGTCAGTCAGTCAGTCACTCAGTCAGTCAGTTAGTCCTTCAGCCAGTCAGTCAAGCAGTCAGTCATTTAGTCTCAGTCAGTCAATCATTCAGTCAGTCAGTCAGTCAGGCAGTCAGTCAGTCAGTCAGTCGGTCAGTCCTGTGCAGTCAGTTAGTCACTAAAGCAGTCAGTCAGTCTCAGTCAGTCAGTCAGTCAGTCAGTCCAGTCCAGTCTCAGTCAGTCAGTCAGTCAGTCTCGGTCAGTCAGTCAGTCAGTCATTCAGTCAGTCAGTCAGTCAGGCAGTCAGTCAGTCGGTCAGCCTTATTCAGTCAGTCTGTCAGTCAGTCAGTCAGTCAGCCTTATTCAGTCAGTCTGTCAGTCATCCTTATTCAGTCAGTCTGTCAGTCAGTCAGTCGGTCAGTCCTGTCCAGTCAGTTAGTCAGTCAAGCAGTCAGTCAGGTAGTCAAGCAGTCAGTCAGTCAGTGTCAGTCAGTCATTTAGTCATTCAGTCAGTCAGTGAAATAGCCAGTCAGAGAGTCAAGCAGTCAGTCAGTCAGTCAGTCAGTCCAGTCTCAGTCAGTCAGGCAGTTAGTCAGTCAGTCTCGGTCAGTCAGTGAGTCAGTCAGTCAGTATCAGTCAGTCAGTGAGTCAGTCTGTCAGTCAGGCAGTATCAGTCAGGCAGTAAGACTCCGCTCGACAGAACTCCGATAGCCTAATGGCTAGACCGCTGGTCTTCCAAGCGAGTGGCCTGGGTTCGAGTCCCAGCCGGAGCGAATATCTTCAATGTATATATTTCTTTTCTAATTTGAAAATTCTTTTTTTTTAAATTTCTTTCCTTTGCAATTATTGATTATTTATGTAGGGAGAAAAATTCTGAGTCAGTTTAATTATTCGACCTGTAAATTTCAAAGTGTTTGAATCAATAATTACCAAGGTGCATTTTTTGTTTTTATTATATTTAAGACTTCCATCGACAGAGCTCCGATAGCCTAATGGCTAGACCGTTGGGTTCCAAGCGCGTGGTACTGGGTTCGAGTCCCGGCCGGAACGAAAATCTTCCATGTATATATTTCTCTTCTAATTTGAAGATTCTTTTTTTTTTTCAATTTCTTTCTTTTGCAAATATGGATTATTTATGTACGGAAGAAAATTCTGAGTCAGTTTAATTTTTCGACACGAAGATTTCAAAGTGTTTAAATAAACAATTACCAAGGTGCATTTTTTGTTTTTATTATATTTAAAACTCCCACCGACAGAGCTCCCATAGACTAATTGCTAGAGTGTTAGGCTTCCAAGCGAGTGGCCCTGGGTTCGAGTCCCAGCCTGAACGAAAATCTTCAATGTATACTTTTAGTTTCTAATTTGAAATTTCTTCTTCTTTTTTTTTTAATTTTTCTCTTTTGCGAATATTGATTATTTATGTAGGGAGAAAAATTCTGAGTCAGTTTAATTATTCGACCTGTAAATTTCAAAGTGTTTGAATCAATAATTACCAAGGTGCATTTTTTGTTTTTATTATATTTAAGACTTCCATCGACAGAGCTCCGATAGCCTAATGGCTAGACCGTTGGGTTCCTAGCGCGTGGTACTGGGTTCGAGTCCCGGCCGGAAAGGAAATCTTAAATGCAAATATTTTTTTCTAATTTTATAATTCTTTTTTTTTATTTTTCCCTTTTGCGAAGTCAGTCAGTCAGTCTGACAGTCAATCAGTCAAGCACTCAGTCATTCAGTCTCAGTCAGTCAGTCCAGTCAGTCAGTCACTCAGTCAGTCAGTCAGTCACTCAGTCAGTCAGTTAGTCCTTCAGCCAGTCAGTCAAGCAGTCAGTCATTTAGTCTCAGTCAGTCAGTCATTCAGTCAGTCAGTCAGTCAGGCAGTCAGTCAGTCAGTCAGTCGGTCAGTCCTGTGCAGTCAGTTAGTCACTAAAGCAGTCAGTCAGTCTCAGTCAGTCAGTCAGTCAGTCAGTCCAGTCCAGTCTCAGTCAGTCAGTCAGTCAGTCTCGGTCAGTCAGTCAGTCAGTCATTCAGTCAGTCAGTCAGTCAGGCAGTCAGTCAGTCGGTCAGCCTTATTCAGTCAGTCTGTCAGTCAGTCAGTCAGTCAGCCTTATTCAGTCAGTCTGTCAGTCATCCTTATTCAGTCAGTCTGTCAGTCAGTCAGTCGGTCAGTCCTGTCCAGTCAGTTAGTCAGTCAAGCAGTCAGTCAGGTAGTCAAGCAGTCAGTCAGTCAGTGTCAGTCAGTCATTTAGTCATTCAGTCAGTCAGTGAAATAGCCAGTCAGAGAGTCAAGCAGTCAGTCAGTCAGTCTCAGTCAGTCCAGTCTCAGTCAGTCAGGCAGTTAGTCAGTCAGTCTCGGTCAGTCAGTGAGTCAGTCAGTCAGTATCAGTCAGTCAGTGAGTCAGTCTGTCAGTCAGGCAGTATCAGTCAGGGAGTAAGACTCCGCTATACAGAACTCCGATAGCCTAATGGCTAGACCGCTGGTCTTCCAAGCGAGTGGCCTGGGTTCGAGTCCCAGCCGGAGCGAATATCTTCAATGTATATATTTCTTTTCTAATTTGAAAATTCTTTTTTTTTCAATTTCTTTCCTTTGCAATTATTGATTATTTATGTAGGGAAGAAAATTCTGAGTTCTTTTAATTTTTCGACACGAAGATTTCAAAGTGTTTAAATAAACAATTACCAAGGTGCATTTTTTGTTTTTATTATATTTAAAACTCCCAGCGACAGAGCTCCCATAGACTAATGGCTAGAGTGTTAGGCTTCCAAGCGAGTGGCCCTGGGTTCGAGTCCCAGCCTGAAAGAAAATCTTCAATGTATACTTTTAGTTTCTAATTTGAAATTTCTTCTTCTTTTTTTTTTAATTTTTCTCTTTTGCGAATATTGATTATTTATGTAGGGAGAAAAATTCTGAGTCAGTTTAATTATTCGACCTGTAAATTTCAAAGTGTTTGAATCAATAATTACCAAGGTGCATTTTTGTTTTTATTATATTTAAGACTTCCATCGACAGAGCTCCGATAGCCTAATGGCTAGACCGTTGGGTTCCAAGCGCGTGGTACTGGGTTCGAGTCCCGGCCGGAACGAAAATCTTCCATGTATATATTTCTCTTCTAATTTGAAGATTCTTTTTTTTTTCAATTTCTTTCTTTTGCAAATATGGATTATTTATGTACGGAAGAAAATTCTGAGTCAGTTTAATCATTCGACCTTTAGATTTCAAAGATTTTAGATCAATAATTACTAAGGTGCATTTTTTGTTTTTATTATAATTAAGACACCGATCAACAGAGATCCGATAGTATATTGGCGAGAGCGTTGGGCTTCCATGAGTGTCGCCCTGGGTTCAAATCCCAGCCGGAAAGGAAATCTTAAATGCAAATATTTTTTTCTAATTTTATAATTCTTTTTTTTTTATTTTTCCCTTTTGCGAAGTCAGTCAGTCAGTCTGACAGTCAATCAGTCAAGCACTCAGTCATTCAGTCTCAGTCAGTCAGTCCAGTCAGTCAGTCACTCAGTCAGTCAGTTAGTCCTTCAGCCAGTCAGTCAAGCAGTCAGTCATTTAGTCTCAGTCAGTCAGTCATTCAGTCAGTCAGGCAGTCAGTCAGTCAGTCAGTCGGTCAGTCCTGTGCAGTCAGTTAGTCACTAAAGCAGTCAGTCAGTCTCAGTCAGTCAGTCAGTCAGTCAGTCCAGTCCAGTCTCAGTCAGTCAGTCATTCAGTCTCGGTCAGTCAGTCAGTCAGTCATTCAGTCAGTCAGTCAGTCAGGCAGTCAGTCAGTCGGTCAGCCTTATTCAGTCAGTCTGTCAGTCAGTCAGTCCGTCAGCCTTATTCAGTCAGTCTGTCAGTCATCCTTATTCAGTCAGTCTGTCAGTCAGTCAGTCGGTCAGTCCTGTCCAGTCAGTTAGTCAGTCAAGCAGTCAGTCAGGTAGTCAAGCAGTCAGTCAGTCAGTGTCAGTCAGTCATTTAGTCATTCAGTCAGTCAGTGAAATAGCCAGTCAGAGAGTCAAGCAGTCAGTCAGTCAGTCTCAGTCAGTCAGTTAGTCAGTCAGTCAGTCAGTCAGTCAGTCAGTCCAGTCAGTCAGTCACTCAGTCAGTCAGTTAGTCCTTCAGCCAGTCAGTCAAGCAGTCAGTCATTTAGTCTCAGTCAGTCAGTCATTCAGTCAGTCAGTCAGTCAGGCAGTCAGTCAGTCAGTCAGTCGGTCAGTCCTGTGCAGTCAGTTAGTCACTAAAGCAGTCAGTCAGTCTCAGTCAGTCAGTCAGTCAGTCAGTCCAGTCCAGTCTCAGTCAGTCACTCAGTCAGTCTCGGTCAGTCAGTCAGTCAGTCATTCAGTCAGTCAGTCAGTCAGGCAGTCAGTCAGTCGGTCAGCCTTATTCAGTCAGTCTGTCAGTCAGTCAGTCAGTCAGACTTATTCAGTCAGTCTGTCAGTCCTGTCCAGTCATTTAGTCAGTCAAGCAGTCAGTCAGGTAGTCAAGCAGTCAGTCAGTCAGTGTCAGTCAGTCATTTAGTCATTCAGTCAGTCAGTGAAATAGCCAGTCAGAGAGTCAAGCAGTCAGTCAGTCAGTCTCAGTCAGTCAGTTAGTCAGTCAGTCAGTCAGTCAGTCAGTCAGTCCAGTCTCAGTCAGTCAGGCAGTTAGTCAGTCAGTCTCGGTCAGTCAGTGAGTCAGTCAGTCAGTATCAGTCAGTCAGTGAGTCAGTCTGTCAGTCAGGCAGTATCAGTCAGGCAGTAAGACTCCGCTCGACAGAACTCCGATAGCCTAATGGCTAGACCGCTGGTCTTCCAAGCGAGTGGCCTGGGTTCGAGTCCCAGCCGGAGCGAATATCTTCAATGTATATATTTCTTTTCTAATTTGAAAATTCTTTTTTTTTTTTCAATTTCTTTCCTTTGCATTTATTGATTATTTATGTAGGGAAGAAAATTCTGAGTCAGTTTAATTTTTCGACACGAAGATTTCAAAGTGTTTAAATAAACAATTACCAAGGTGCATTTTTTGTTTTTATTATATTTAAAACTCCCACCGACAGAGCTCCCATAGACTAATGGCTAGAGTGTTAGGCTTCCAAGCGAGTGGCCCTGGGTTCGAGTCCCAGCCTGAACGAAAATCTTCAATGTATACTTTTAGTTTCTAATTTGAAATTTCTTCTTCTTTTTTTTTCAATTTTTCTCTTTTGCGAATATTGATTATTTATGTAGGGAGAAAAATTCTGAGTCAGTTTAATTATTCGACCTGTAAATTTCAAAGTGTTTGAATCAATAATTACCAAGGTGCATTTTTGTTTTTATTATATTTAAGACTTCCATCGACAGAGCTCCGATAGCCTAATGGCTAGACCGTTGGGTTCCAAGCGCGTGGTACTGGGTTCGAGTCCCGGCCGGAACGAAAATCTTCCATGTATATATTTCTCTTCTAATTTGAAGATTCTTTTTTTTTTCAATTTCTTTCTTTTGCAAATATGGATTATTTATGTACGGAAGAAAATTCTGAGTCAGTTTAATCATTCGACCTTTAGATTTCAAAGATTTTAGATCAATAATTACTAAGGTGCATTTTTGTTTTTATTATAATTAAGACACCGATCAATAGAAATCCAATAGTATATTGGCGAGAGCGTTGGGCTTCCATGAGTGTCGCCCTGGGTTCAAATCCCAGCCGGAAAGGAAATCTTAAATGCAAATATTTTTTTCTAATTTTATAATTCTTTTTTTTTTATTTTTCCCTTTTGCGAAGTCAGTCAGTCAGTCTGACAGTCAATCAGTCAAGCACTCAGTCATTCAGTCTCAGTCAGTCAGTCCAGTCAGTCAGTCACTCAGTCAGTCAGTTAGTCCTTCAGCCAGTCAGTCAAGCAGTCAGTCATTTAGTCTCAGTCAGTCAGTCATTCAGTCAGTCAGTCAGTCAGGCAGTCAGTCAGTCAGTCAGTCGGTCAGTCCTGTGCAGTCAGTTAGTCACTAAAGCAGTCAGTCAGTCTCAGTCAGTCAGTCAGTCAGTCAGTCCAGTCCAGTCTCAGTCAGTCAGTCAGTCAGTCTCGGTCAGTCAGTCAGTCAGTCATTCAGTCAGTCAGTCAGTCAGGCAGTCAGTCAGTCGGTCAGCCTTATTCAGTCAGTCTGTCAGTCAGTCAGTCGGTCAGTCCTGTCCAGTCAGTTAGTCAGTCAAGCAGTCAGTCAGGTAGTCAAGCAGTCAGTCAGTCAGTGTCAGTCAGTCATTTAGTCATTCAGTCAGTCAGTGAAATAGCCAGTCAGAGAGTCAAGCAGTCAGTCAGTCAGTCTCAGTCAGTCAGTTAGTCAGTCAGTCAGTCAGTCAGTCCAGTCTCAGTCAGTCAGGCAGTTAGTCAGTCAGTCTCGGTCAGTCAGTGAGTCAGTCAGTCAGTATCAGTCAGTCAGTGAGTCAGTCTGTCACTCAGGCAGTATCAGTCAGGCAGTAAGACTCCGCTCGACAGAACTCCGATAGCCTAATGGCTAGACCGCTGGTCTTCCAAGCGAGTGGCCTGGGTTCGAGTCCCAGCCGGAGCGAATATCTTCAATGTATATATTTCTTTTCTAATTTGAAAATTCTTTTTTTTTCAATTTCTTTCCATTGCAATTATTGATTATTTATGTAGGGAAGAAAATTCTGAGTCAGTTTAATTTTTCGACACGAAGATTTCAAAGTGTTTAGATAAACAATTACCAAGGTGCATTTTTTGTTTTTATTATATTTAAAACTCCCACCGACAGAGCTCCCGTAGACTAATGGCTAGAGTGTTAGGCTTCCAAGCGAGTGGCCCTGGGTTCGAGTCCCAGCCTGAACGAAAATCTTCAATGTATAATTTTAGTTTCTAATTTGAAATTTCTTCTTCTTTTTTTTTTAATTTTTCTCTTTTGCGAATATTGATTATTTATGTAGGGAGAAAAATTCTGAGTCAGTTTAATCATTCGACCTGTAAATTTCAAAGTGTTTGAATCAATAATTACCAAGGTGCATTTTTTGTTTTTATTATATTTAAGACTTCCATCGTCAGAGCTCCGATAGCCTAATGGCTAGACCGTTGGATTCCAAGCGCGTGGTACTGGGTTCGAGTCCCGGCCGGAAAGAAAATCTTCCATGTATATATTTCTCTTCTAATTTGAAGATTCTTTTTTTTTTCAATTTCTTTCTTTTGCAAATATGGATTATTTATGTACGGAAGAAAATTCTGAGTCAGTTTAATCATTCGACCTTTAGATTTCAAAGATTTTAGATCAATAATTACTAAGGTGCATTTTTTGTTTTTATTATAATTAAGACACCGATCAACAGAAATCCGATAGTATATTGGCGAGAGCGTTGGGCTTCCATGAGTGTCGCCCTGGGTTCAAATCCTAGCCGGAAAGGAAATCTTAAATGCAAATATTTTTTTCTAATTTTATAATTCTTTTTTTTTTATTTTTCCCTTTTGCGAAGTCAGTCAGTCAGTCTGACAGTCAATCAGTCAAGCACTCAGTCATTCAGTCTCAGTCAGTCAGTCCAGTCAGTCAGTCACTCAGTCAGTCAGTTAGTCCTTCAGCCAGTCAGTCAAGCAGTCAGTCATTTAGTCTCAGTCAGTCAGTCATTCAGTCAGTCAGGCAGTCAGTCAGTCAGTCAGTCGGTCAGTCCTGTGCAGTCAGTTAGTCACTAAAGCAGTCAGTCAGTCTCAGTCAGTCAGTCAGTCAGTCAGTCCAGTCCAGTCTCAGTCAGTCAGTCAGTCAGTCTCGGTCAGTCAGTCAGTCAGTCATTCAGTCAGTCAGTCAGTCAGGCAGTCAGTCAGTCGGTCAGCCTTATTCAGTCAGTCTGTCAGTCAGTCAGTCCGTCAGCCTTATTCAGTCAGTCTGTCAGTCATCCTTATTCAGTCAGTCTGTCAGTCAGTCAGTCGGTCAGTCCTGTCCAGTCAGTTAGTCAGTCAAGCAGTCAGTCAGGTAGTCAAGCAGTCAGTCAGTCAGTGTCAGTCAGTCATTTAGTCATTCAGTCAGTCAGTGAAATAGCCAGTCAGAGAGTCAAGCAGTCAGTCAGTCAGTCTCAGTCAGTCAGTTAGTCAGTCAGTCAGTCAGTCAGTCAGTCAGTCCAGTCAGTCAGTCACTCAGTCAGTCAGTTAGTCCTTCAGCCAGTCAGTCAAGCAGTCAGTCATTTAGTCTCAGTCAGTCAGTCATTCAGTCAGTCAGTCAGTCAGGCAGTCAGTCAGTCAGTCAGTCGGTCAGTCCTGTGCAGTCAGTTAGTCACTAAAGCAGTCAGTCAGTCTCAGTCAGTCAGTCAGTCAGTCAGTCCAGTCCAGTCTCAGTCAGTCACTCAGTCAGTCTCGGTCAGTCAGTCAGTCAGTCATTCAGTCAGTCAGTCAGTCAGGCAGTCAGTCAGTCGGTCAGCCTTATTCAGTCAGTCTGTCAGTCAGTCAGTCAGTCAGACTTATTCAGTCAGTCTGTCAGTCCTGTCCAGTCATTTAGTCAGTCAAGCAGTCAGTCAGGTAGTCAAGCAGTCAGTCAGTCAGTGTCAGTCAGTCATTTAGTCATTCAGTCAGTCAGTGAAATAGCCAGTCAGAGAGTCAAGCAGTCAGTCAGTCAGTCTCAGTCAGTCAGTTAGTCAGTCAGTCAGTCAGTCAGTCAGTCAGTCCAGTCTCAGTCAGTCAGGCAGTTAGTCAGTCAGTCTCGGTCAGTCAGTGAGTCAGTCAGTCAGTATCAGTCAGTCAGTGAGTCAGTCTGTCAGTCAGGCAGTAAGACTCCGCTCGACAGAACTCCGATAGCCTAATGGCTAGACCGCTGGTCTTCCAAGCGAGTGGCCTGGGTTCGAGTCCCAGCCGGAGCGAATATCTTCAATGTATATATTTCTTTTCTAATTTGAAAATTCTTTTTTTTTAAATTTCTTTCCTTTGCAATTATTGATTATTTATGTAGGGAGAAAAATTCTGAGTCAGTTTAATTATTCGACACGAAGATTTCAAAGTGTTTAAATAAACAATTACCAAGGTGCATTTTTTGTTTTTATTATATTTAAAACTCCCACCGACAGAGCTCCCATAGACTAATGGCTAGAGTGTTAGGCTTCCAAGCGAGTGGCCCTAGGTTCGAGTCCCAGCCTGAACGAAAATCTTCAATGTATACTTTTAGTTTCTAATTTGAAATTTCTTCTTCTTTTTTTTTCAATTTTTCTCTTTTGCGAATATTGATTATTTATGCAGGGAGAAAAATTCTGAGTCAGTTTAATTATTCGACCTGTAAATTTCAAAGTGTTTGAATCAATAATTACCAAGGTGCATTTTTTGTTTTTATTATATTTAAGACTTCCATCGACAGAGCTCCGAGAGCCTAATGGCTAGACCGTTGGGTTCCTAGCGCGTGGTACTGGGTTCGAGTCCCGGCCGGAAAGGAAATCTTAAATGCAAATATTTTTTTCTAATTTTATAATTCTTTTTTTTTTATTTTTCCCTTTTGCGAAGTCAGTCAGTCAGTCTGACAGTCAATCAGTCAAGCACTCAGTCATTCAGTCTCAGTCAGTCAGTCCAGTCAGTCAGTCCAGTCAGTCAGTCACTCAGTCAGTCAGTTAGTCCTTCAGCCAGTCAGTCAAGCAGTCAGTCATTTAGTCTCAGTCAGTCAGTCATTCATTCAGTCAGTCAGTCAGGCAGTCAGTCAGTCAGTCAGTCGGTCAGTCCTGTGCAGTCAGTTAGTCACTAAAGCAGTCAGTCAGTCTCAGTCAGTCAGTCAGTCAGTCAGTCCAGTCCAGTCTCAGTCAGTCAGTCAGTCAGTCAGTCTCGGTCAGTCAGTCAGTCAGTCATTCAGGCAGTCAGTCAGTCAGGCAGTCAGTCAGTCGGTCAGCCTTATTCAGTCAGTCTGTCAGTCAGTCAGTCAGTCAGCCTTATTCAGCCGGTCTGTCAGTCATCCTTATTCAGTCAGTCTGTCAGTCAGTCAGTCGGTCAGTCCTGTCCAGTCAGTTAGTCAGTCAAGCAGTCAGTAAGGTAGTCAAGCAGTCAGTCAGTCAGTGTCAGTCAGTCATTTAGTCATTCAGTCAGTCAGTGAAATAGCCAGTCAGAGAGTCAAGCAGTCAGTCAGTCAGTCTCAGTCAGTCAGTTAGTCAGTCAGTCAGTCAGTCAGTCAGTCAGTCAGTCAGTCCAGTCTCAGTCAGTCAGGCAGTTAGTCAGTCAGTCTCGGTCAGTCAGTGAGTCAGTCAGTCAGTATCAGTCAGACAGTGAGTCAGTCTGTCAGTCAGGCAGTATCAGTCAGGCAGTAAGACTCCGCTCGACAGAACTCCGATAGCCTAATGGCTAGACCGCTGGTCTTCCAAGCGAGTGGCCTGGGTTCGAGTCCCAGCCGGAGCGAATATCTTCAATGTATATATTTCTTTTCTAATTTGAAATTTATTCTTCTTTTTTTTTTAATTTTTCTCTTTTGCGAATATTGATTATTTATGTAGGGAGAAAAATTCTGAGTCAGTTTAATTATTCGACCTGTAAATTTCAAAGTGTTTGAATCAATAATTACCAAGGTGCATTTTTTGTTTTTATTATATTTAAGACTTCCATCGACAGAGCTCCGATAGCCTAATGGCTAGACCGTTGGGTTCCTAGCGCGTGGTACTGGGTTCGAGTCCCGGCCGGAAAGGAAATCTTAAATGCAAATATTTTTTTCTAATTTTATAATTCTTTTTTTTTTAATTTTTCCCTTTTGCGAAGTCAGTCAGTCAGTCTGACAGTCAATCAGTCAAGCACTCAGTCATTCAGTCTCAGTCAGTCAGTCCAGTCAGTCAGTCACTCAGTCAGTCAGTTAGTCCTTCAGCCAGTCAGTCAAGCAATCAGTCATTTAGTCTCAGTCAGTCAGTCATTCAGTCAGTCAGTCAGTCAGGCAGTCAGTCAGTCAGTCAGTCGGTCAGTCCTGTGCAGTCAGTTAGTCACTAAAGCAGTCAGTCAGTCTCAGTCAGTCAGTCAGTCAGTCCAGTCCAGTCTCAGTCAGTCAGTCAGTCAGTCTCGGTCAGTCAGTCAGTCAGTCCAGTCCAGTCTCAGTCAGTCAGTCAGTCAGTCTCGGTCAGTCAGTCAGTCAGTCATTCAGTCAGTCAGTCAGTCAGGCAGTCGGTCAGTCCTGTCCAGTCAGTTAGTCAGTCAAGCAGTCAGTCAGGTAGTCAAGCAGTCAGTCAGTCAGTGTCAGTCAGTCATTTAGTCATTCAGTCAGTCAGTGAAATAGCCAGTCAGAGAGTCAAGCAGTCAGTCAGTCAGTCTCAATCAGTCAGTTAGTCAGTCAGTCAGTCAGTCAGTCAGTCAGTCAGTCAGTCCAGTCTCAGTCAGTCAGGCAGTTAGTCAGTCAGTCTCGGTCAGTCAGTGAGTCAGTCAGTCAGTATCAGTCAGTCAGTGAGTCAGTCTGTCAGTCAGGCAGTAAGACTCCGCTCGACAGAACTCCGATAGCCTAATGGCTAGACCGCTGGTCTTCCAAGCGAGTGGCCTGGGTTCGATTCCCAGCCGGAGCGAATATCTTCAATGTATATATTTCTTTTCTCATTTGAAAATTCTTTTTTTTTTAAATTTCTTTCCTTTGCAATTATTGATTATTTATGTAGGGAAGAAAATTCTCAGTCAGTTTAATTTTTCGACACGAAGATTTCAAAGTGTTTAAATAAACAATTACCAACGTGCATTTTTTGTTTTTATTATATTTAAAACTCCCAACGACAGAGCTCCCATAGACTAATGGCTAGAGTGTTAGGCTTCCAAGCGAGTGGCCCTGGGTTCGAGTCCCAGCCTGAACGAAAATCTTCAATGTATACTTTTAGTTTCTAATTTGAAATTTCTTCTTCTTTTTTTTTTAATTTTTCTCTTTTGCGAATATTGATTATTTATGTAGGGAGAAAAATTCTGAGTCAGTTTAATTATTCGACCTGTATATTTCAAAGTGTTTGAATCAATAATTACCAAGGTGCATTTTTTGTTTTTATTATATTTAAGACTTCCATCGACAGAGCTCCGATAGCCTAATGGCTAGACCGTTGGGTTCCTAGCGCGTGGTACTGGGTTCGAGTCCCGGCCGGAAAGGAAATCTTAAATGCAAATATTTTTTTCTAATTTTATAATTCTTTTTTTTTTAATTTTTCCCTTTTGCGAAGTCAGTCAGTCAGTCTGACAGTCAATCAGTCAAGCACTCAGTCATTCAGTCTCAGTCAGTCAGTCCAGTCAGTCAGTCACTCAGTCAGTCAGTTAGTCCTTCAGCCAGTCAGTCAAGCAGTCAGTCATTTAGTCTCAGTCAGTCAGTCATTCAGTCAGTCAGTCAGTCAGGCAGTCAGTCAGTCAGTCAGTCGGTCAGTCCTGTGCAGTCAGTTAGTCACTAAAGCAGTCAGTCAGTCTCAGTCAGTCAGTCAGTCAGTCAGTCCAGTCCAGTCTCAGTCAGTCAGTCAGTCTCGGTCAGTCAGTCAGTCAGTCATTCAGTCAGTCAGTCAGTCAGGCAGTCAGTCAGTCGGTCAGCCTTATTCAGTCAGTCTGTCAGTCAGTCTGTCAGTCAGTCAGTCGGTCAGTCCTGTCCAGTCAGTTAGTCAGTCAAGCAGTCAGTCAGGTAGTCAAGCAGTCAGTCAGTCAGTGTCAGTCAGTCATTTAGTCATTCAGTCAGTCAGTGAAATAGCCAGTCAGAGAGTCAAGCAGTCAGTCAGTCAGTCTCAGTCAGTCAGTTAGTCAGTCAGTCAGTCAGTCAGTCAGTCAGTCAGTCCAGTCTCAGTCAGTCAGGCAGTTAGTCAGTCAGTCTCGGTCAGTCAGTGAGTCAGTCAGTCAGTATCAGTCAGTCAGTGAGTCAGTCTGTCAGTCAGGCAGTATCAGTCAGGCAGTAAGACTCCGCTCGACAGAACTCCGATAGCCTAATGGCTAGACCGCTGGTCTTCCAAGCGAGTGGCCTGGGTTCGATTCCCAGCCGGAGCGAATATCTTCAATGTATATATTTCTTTTCTCATTTGAAAATTCTTTTTTTTTAAAATTTCTTTCCTTTGCAATTATTGATTATTTATGTAGGGAAGAAAATTCTGAGTCAGTTTAATTTTTCGACACGAAGATTTCAAAGTGTTTAAATAAACAATTACCAAGGTGCATTTTTTGTTTTTATTATATTTAAAACTCCCACCGACAGAGCTCCCATAGACTAATGGCTAGAGTGTTAGGCTTCCAAGCGAGTGGCCCTGGGTTCGAGTCCCAGCCTGAACGAAAATCTTCAATGTATACTTTTAGTTTCTAATTTGAAATTTCTTCTTCTTTTTTTTTTAATTTTTCTCTTTTGCGAATATTGATTATTTATGTAGGGAGAAAAATTCTGAGTCAGTTTAATTATTCGACCTGTAAATTTCAAAGTGTTTGAATCAATAATTACCAAGGTGCATTTTTTGTTTTTATTATATTTAAGACTTCCATCGACAGAGCTCCGATAGCCTAATGGCTAGACCGTTGGGTTCCTAGCGCGTGGTACTGGGTTCGAGTCCCGGCCGGAAAGGAAATCTTAAATGCAAATATTTTTTTCTAATTTTATAATTCTTTTTTTTTTATTTTTCCCTTTTGCGAAGTCAGTCAGTCAGTCTGACAGTCAATCAGTCAAGCACTCAGTCATTCAGTCTCAGTCAGTCAGTCCAGTCAGTCAGTCACTCAGTCAGTCAGTTAGTCCTTCAGCCAGTCAGTCAAGCAGTCAGTCATTTAGTCTCAGTCAGTCAGTCATTCAGTCAGTCAGTCAGTCAGGCAGTCAGTCACTCAGTCAGTCGGTCAGTCCTATGCAGTCAGTTAGTCACTAAAGCAGTCAGTCAGTCTCAGTCAGTCAGTCAGTCAGTCAGTCCAGTCCAGTCTCAGTCAGTCAGTCAGTCAGTCTCGGTCAGTCAGTCAGTCAGTCATTCAGTCAGTCAGTCAGTCAGTCAGTCCAGTCCAGTCTCAGTCAGTCAGTCAGTCAGTCTCGGTCAGTCAGTCATTCAGTCAGTCAGTCAGTCAGGCAGTCAGTCAGTCGGTCAGCCTTATTCAGTCAGTCTGTCAGTCAGTCAGTCAGTCAGCCTTATTCAGTCAGTCTGTCAGTCATCCTTATTCAGTCAGTCTGTCAGTCAGTCAGTCGGTCAGTTCTGTCCAGTCAGTTAGTCAGTCAATAGGTCAGTCAGGTAGTCAAGCAGTCAGTCAGTCAGTGTCAGTCAGTCATTTAGTCATTCAGTCAGTCAGTGAAATAGCCAGTCAGAGAGTCAAGCAGTCAGTCAGTCAGTCTCAGTCAGTCAGTTAGTCAGTCAGTCAGTCAGTCAGTCAGTCAGTCCAGTCTCAGTCAGTCAGGCAGTTAGTCAGTCAGTCTCGGTCAGTCAGTGAGTCAGTCAGTCAGTATCAGTCAGTCAGTGAGTCAGTCTGTCAGTCAGGCAGTATCAGTCAGGCAGTAAGACTCCGCTCGACAGAACTCCGATAGCCTAAAGGCTAGACCGCTGGTCTTCCAAGCGAGTGGCCTGGGTTCGAGTCCCAGCCGGAGCGAATATCTTCAATGTATATATTTCTTTTCTAATTTGAAAATTCTTTTTTTTTTCAATTTCTTTCCTTTGCAATTATTGATTATTTATGTAGGGAAGAAAATTCTGAGTCAGTTTAATTTTTCGACACGAAGATTTCAAAGTGTTTAAATAAACAATTACCAAGGTGCATTTTTTGTTTTTATTATATTTAAAACTCCCACCGACAGAGCTCCCATAGACTAATGGCTAGAGTGTTAGGCTTCCAAGCGAGTGGCCCTGGGTTCGAATCCCAGCCTGAACGAAAATCTTCAATGTATACTTTTAGTTTCTAATTTGAAATTTCTTCTTCTTTTTTTTTAATTTTTCTCTTTTGCGAATATTGATTATTTATGTAGGGAGAAAAATTCTGAGTCAGTTTAATTATTCGACCTGTAAATTTCAAAGTGTTTGAATCAATAATTACCAAGGTGCATTTTTTGTTTTTATTATATTTAAGACTTCCATCGACAGAGCTCCGATAGCCTAATGGCTAGACCGTTGGGTTCCTAGCGCGTGGTACTGGGTTCGAGTCCCGGCCGGAAAGGAAATCTTAAATGCAAATATTTTTTTCTAATTTTATAATTCTTTTTTTTTATTTTTCCCTTTTGCGAAGTCAGTCAGTCAGTCTGACAGTCAATCAGTCAAGCACTCAGTCATTCAGTCTCAGTCAGTCAGTCCAGTCAGTCAGTCACTCAGTCAGTCAGTTAGTCCTTCAGCCAGTCAGTCAAGCAGTCAGTCATTTAGTCTCAGTCAGTCAGTCATTCAGTCAGTCAGTCAGTCAGGCAGTCAGTCAGTCAGTCAGTCGGTCAGTCCTGTGCAGTCAGTTAGTCACTAAAGCAGTCAGTCAGTCTCAGTCAGTCAGTCAGTCAGTCAGTCCAGTCCAGTCTCAGTCAGTCAGTCAGTCAGTCTCGGTCAGTCAGTCAGTCAGTCATTCAGTCAGTCAGGCAGTCAGTCAGTCGGTCAGCCTTATTCAGTCAGTCTGTCAGTCAGTCAGTCAGTCAGCCTTATTCAGTCAGTCTGTCAGTCATCCTTATTCAGTCAGTCTGTCAGTCAGTCAGTCGGTCAGTCCTGTCCAGTCAGTTAGTCAGTCAAGCAGTCAGTCAGGTAGTCAAGCAGTCAGTCAGTGTCAGTCAGTCATTTAGTCATTCAGTCAGTCAGTGAAATAGCCAGTCAGAGAGTCAAGCAGTCAGTCAGTCAGTCTCAGTCAGTCAGTTAGTCAGTCAGTCAGTCAGTCAGTCAGTCAGTCCAGTCTCAGTCAGTCAGGCAGTCAGTCAGTCAGTCTCGGTCAGTCAGTGAGTCAGTCAGTCAGTATCAGTCAGTCAGTGAGTCAGTCTGTCAGTCAGGCAGTATCAGTCAGGCAGTAAGACTCCGCTCGACAGAACTCCGATAGCCTAATGGCTAGACCGCTGGTCTTCCAAGCGAGTGGCCTGGGTTCGAGTCCCAGCCGGAGCGAATATCTTCAATGTATATATTTCTTTTCTAATTTGAAAATTCTTTTTTTTTTCAATTTCTTTCCTTTGCAATTATTGATTATTTATGTAGGGAAGAAAATTCTGAGTCAGTTTAATTTTTCGACACAAAGATTTCAAAGTGTTTAAATAAACAATTACCAAGGTGCATTTTTTGTTTTTATTATATTTAAAACTCCCACCGACAGAGCTCCCATAGACTAATGGCTAGAGTGTTAGGCTTCCAAGTGAGTGGCCCTGGGTTCGAGTCCCAGCCTGAACGAAAATCTTCAATGTATACTTTTAGTTTCTAATTTGAAATTTCTTCTTCTTTTTTTTTTAATTTTTCTCTTTTGCGAATATTGATTATTTATGTAGGGAGAAAAATTCTGAGTCAGTTTAATTATTCGACCTGTAAATTTCAAAGTGTTTGAATCAATAATTACCAAGGTGCATTTTTTGTTTTTATTATATTTAAGACTTCCATCGACAGAGCTCCGATAGCCTAATGGCTAGACCGTTGGGTTCCTAGCGCGTGGTACGAGGTTCGAGTCCCGGCCGGAAAGGAAATTTTAAATGCAAATATTTTTTTCTAATTTTATAATTCTTTTTTTTTTATTTTTCCCTTTTGCGAAGTCAGTCAGTCAGTCTGACAGTCAATCAGTCAAGCACTCAGTCATTCAGTCTCAGTCAGTCAGTCATTTAGTCAGTCAGTCGGTCAGTCCTGTGCAGTCAGTTAGTCACTAAAGCAGTCAGTCAGTCTCAGTCAGTCAGTCAGTCAGTCAGTCCAGTCCAGTCTCAGTCAGTCAGTCAGTCAGTCTCGGTCAGTCAGTCAGTCAGTCATTCAGTCAGTCAGTCAGTCAGGCAGTCAGTCAGTCGGTCAGCCTTATTCAGTCAGTCTGTCAGTCAGTCAGTCAGTCAGCCTTATTCAGTCAGTCTGTCAGTCATCCTTATTCAGTCAGTCTGTCAGTCAGTCAGTCGGTCAGTCCTGTCCAGTCAGTTAGTCAGTCAAGCAGTCAGTCAGGTAGTCAAGCAGTCAGTCAGTGTCAGTCAGTCATTTAGTCATTCAGTCAGTCAGTGAAATAGCCAGTCAGAGAGTCAAGCAGTCAGTCAGTCAGTCTCAGTCAGTCAGTTAGTCAGTCAGTCAGTCAGTCAGTCAGTCAGTCCAGTCTCAGTCAGTCAGGCAGTTAGTCAGTCAGTCTCGGTCAGTCAGTGAGTCAGTCAGTCAGTATCAGTCAGTCAGTGAGTCAGTCTGTCAGTCAGGCAGTATCAGTCAGGCAGTAAGACTCCGCTCGACAGAACTCCGATAGCCTAATGGCTAGACCGCTGGTCTTCCAAGCGAGTGGCCTGGGTTCGAGTCCCAGCCGGAGCGAATATCTTCAATGTATATATTTCTTTTCTAATTTGAAAATTCTTTTTTTTTTAATTTCTTTCCTTTGCAATTATTGATTATTTATGTAGGGAAGAAAATTCTGAGTCAGTTTAATTTTTCGACACGAAGATTTCAAAGTGTTTAAATAAACAATTACCAAGGTGCATTTTTTGTTTTTATTATATTTAAAAATCCCACCGACAGAGCTCCCATAGACTAATGGCTAGAGTGTTAGGCTTCCAAGCGAGTGGCCCTGGGTTCGAGTCCCAGCCTGAACAAAAATCTTCAATGTATACTTTTAGTTTCTAATTTGAAATTTCTTCTTCTTTTTTTTTTAATTTTTCTCTTTTGCGAATATTGATTATTTATGTAGGGAGAAAAATTCTGAGTCAGTTTAATTATTCGACCTGTAAATTTCAAAGTGTTTGAATCAATAATTACCAAGGTGCATTTTTTGTTTTTATTATATTTAAGACTTCCATCGACAGAGCTCCGATAGCCTAATGGCTAGACCGTTGGGTTCCTAGCGCGTGGTACTGGGTTCGAGTCCCGGCCGGAAAGGAAATCTTAAATGCAAATATTTTTTTCTAATTTTATAATTCTTTTTTTTTTATTTTTCCCTTTTGCGAAGTCAGTCAGTCAGTCTGACAGTCAATCAGTCAAGCACTCAGTCATTCAGTCTCAGTCAGTCAGTCCAGTCAGTCAGTCACTCAGTCAGTCAGTTAGTCCTTCAGCCAGTCAGTCAAGCAGTCAGTCATTTAGTCTCAGTCAGTCAGTCATTCAGTCAGTCAGTCGGTCAGTCCTGTGCAGTCAGTTAGTCACTAAAGCAGTCAGTCAGTCTCAGTCAGTCAGTCAGTCAGTCAGTCCAGTCCAGTCTCAGTCAGTCAGTCAGTCAGTCTCGGTCAGTCAGTCAGTCAGTCAGTCAGGCAGTCAGTCAGTCGGTCAGCCTTATTCAGTCAGTCTGTCAGTCAGTCAGTCAGTCAGCCTTATTCAGTCAGTCTGTCAGTCATCCTTATTCAGTCAGTCTGTCAGTCAGTCAGTCGGTCAGTCCTGTCCAGTCAGTTAGTCAGTCAAGCAGTCAGTCAGGTAGTCAAGCAGTCAGTCAGTCAGTGTCAGTCAGTCATTTAGTCATTCAGTCAGTCAGTGAAATAGCCAGTTAGAGAGTCAAGCAGTCAGTCAGTCAGTCTCAGTCAGTCAGTTAGTCAGTCAGTCAGTCAGTCAGTCAGTCAGTCCAGTCTCAGTCAGTCAGGCAGTTAGTCAGTCAGTCTCGGTCAGTCAGTGAGTCAGTCAGTCAGTATCAGTCAGTCAGTGAGTCAGTCTGTCAGTCAGGCAGTATCAGTCAGGCAGTAAGACTCCGCTCGACAGAACTCCGATAGCCTATTGGCTAGACCGCTGGTCTTCCAAGCGAGTGGCCTGGGTTCGAGTCCCAGCCGGAGCGAATATCTTCAATGTATATATTTCTTTTCTAATTTGAAAATTCTTTTTTTTTTTTTCAATTTCTTTCCTTTGCAATTATTGATTATTTATGTAGGGAAGAAAATTCTGAGTGAGTTTAATTTTTCGACACGAAGATTTCAAAGTGTTTAAATAAACAATTACCAAGGTGCATTTTTTGTTTTTATTATATTTAAAACTCCCACCGACAGAGCTCCCATAGACTAATGGCTAGAGTGGTAGGCTTCCAAGCGAGTGGCCCTGAGTTCGAGTCCCAGCCTGAACGAAAATCTTCAATGTATACTTTTAGTTTCTAATTTGAAATTTCTTCTTCTTTTTTTTTTAATTTTTCTCTTTTGCGAATATTGATTATTTATGTAGGGAGAAAAATTCTGAGTCAGTTTAATTATTCGACCTGTAAATTTCAAAGTGTTTGAATCAATAATTACCAAGGTGCATTTTTGTTTTTATTATATTTAAGACTTCCATCGACAGAGCTCCGATAGCCTAATGGCTAGACCGTTTGGTTCCAAGCGCGTGGTACTGGGTTCGAGTCCCGGCCGGAACGAAAATCTTCCATGTATATATTTCTCTTCTAATTTGAATATTCTTTTTTTTTCAATTTCTTTCTTTTGCAAATATGGATTACTTATGTACGGAAGAAAATTCTGAGTCAGTTTAATCATTCGACCTTTAGATTTCAAAGATTTTAGATCAATAATTACTAAGGTGCATTTTTGTTTTTATTATAATTAAGACACCGATCAATAGAAATCCGATAGTATATTGGCGAGAGCGTTGGGCTTCCATGAGTGTCGCCCTGGGTTCAAATCCCAGCCGGAAAGGAAATCTTAAATGCAAATATTTTTTTCTAATTTTATAATTCTTTTTTTTTTATTTTTCCCTTTTGCGAAGTCAGTCAGTCAGTCTGACAGTCAATCAGTCAAGCACTCAGTCATTCAGTCTCAGTCAGTCAGTCCAGTCAGTCAGTCACTCAGTCAGTCAGTTAGTCCTTCAGCCAGTCAGTCAAGCAGTCAGTCATTTAGTCTCAGTCAGTCAGTCATTCAGTCAGTCAGTCAGTCAGGCAGTCAGTCAGTCAGTCAGTCGGTCAGTCCTGTGCAGTCAGTTAGTCACTAAAGCAGTCAGTCAGTCTCAGTCAGTCAGTCAGTCAGTCAGTCCAGTCCAGTCTCAGTCAGTCAGTCAGTCAGTCTCGGTCAGTCAGTCAGTCAGTCATTCAGTCAGTCAGTCAGTCAGGCAGTCAGTCAGTCGGTCAGCCTTATTCAGTCAGTCTGTCAGTCAGTCAGTCGGTCAGTCCTGTCCAGTCAGTTAGTCAGTCAAGCAGTCAGTCAGGTAGTCAAGCAGTCAGTCAGTCAGTGTCAGTCAGTCATTTAGTCATTCAGTCAGTCAGTGAAATAGCCAGTCAGAGAGTCAAGCAGTCAGTCAGTCAGTCTCAGTCAGTCAGTTAGTCAGTCAGTCAGTCAGTCAGTCCAGTCTCAGTCAGTCAGGCAGTTAGTCAGTCAGTCTCGGTCAGTCAGTGAGTCAGTCAGTCAGTATCAGTCAGTCAGTGAGTCAGTCTGTCACTCAGGCAGTATCAGTCAGGCAGTAAGACTCCGCTCGACAGAACTCCGATAGCCTAATGGCTAGACCGCTGGTCTTCCAAGCGAGTGGCCTGGGTTCGAGTCCCAGCCGGAGCGAATATCTTCAATGTATATATTTCTTTTCTAATTTGAAAATTCTTTTTTTTTCAATTTCTTTCCATTGCAATTATTGATTATTTATGTAGGGAAGAAAATTCTGAGTCAGTTTAATTTTTCGACACGAAGATTTCAAAGTGTTTAGATAAACAATTACCAAGGTGCATTTTTTGTTTTTATTATATTTAAAACTCCCACCGACAGAGCTCCCGTAGACTAATGGCTAGAGTGTTAGGCTTCCAAGCGAGTGGCCCTGGGTTCGAGTCCCAGCCTGAACGAAAATCTTCAATGTATAATTTTAGTTTCTAATTTGAAATTTCTTCTTCTTTTTTTTTTAATTTTTCTCTTTTGCGAATATTGATTATTTATGTAGGGAGAAAAATTCTGAGTCAGTTTAATCATTCGACCTGTAAATTTCAAAGTGTTTGAATCAATAATTACCAAGGTGCATTTTTTGTTTTTATTATATTTAAGACTTCCATCGACAGAGCTCCGATAGCCTAATGGCTAGACCGTTGGATTCCAAGCGCGTGGTACTGGGTTCGAGTCCCGGCCGGAAAGAAAATCTTCCATGTATATATTTCTCTTCTAATTTGAAGATTCTTTTTTTTTTCAATTTCTTTCTTTTGCAAATATGGATTATTTATGTACGGAAGAAAATTCTGAGTCAGTTTAATCATTCGACCTTTAGATTTCAAAGATTTTAGATCAATAATTACTAAGGTGCATTTTTTGTTTTTATTATAATTAAGACACCGATCAACAGAAATCCGATAGTATATTGGCGAGAGCGTTGGGCTTCCATGAGTGTCGCCCTGGGTTCAAATCCTAGCCGGAAAGGAAATCTTAAATGCAAATATTTTTTTCTAATTTTATAATTCTTTTTTTTTTATTTTTCCCTTTTGCGAAGTCAGTCAGTCAGTCTGACAGTCAATCAGTCAAGCACTCAGTCATTCAGTCTCAGTCAGTCAGTCCAGTCAGTCAGTCACTCAGTCAGTCAGTTAGTCCTTCAGCCAGTCAGTCAAGCAGTCAGTCATTTAGTCTCAGTCAGTCAGTCATTCAGTCAGTCAGGCAGTCAGTCAGTCAGTCAGTCGGTCAGTCCTGTGCAGTCAGTTAGTCACTAAAGCAGTCAGTCAGTCTCAGTCAGTCAGTCAGTCAGTCAGTCCAGTCCAGTCTCAGTCAGTCATTCAGTCAGTCTCGGTCAGTCAGTCAGTCAGTCATTCAGTCAGTCAGTCAGTCAGGCAGTCAGTCAGTCGGTCAGCCTTATTCA
Organism: Uloborus diversus; assembly: GCF_026930045.1. Classification (NCBI taxonomy): domain Eukaryota; kingdom Metazoa; phylum Arthropoda; class Arachnida; order Araneae; family Uloboridae; genus Uloborus; species Uloborus diversus. The sequence goes on from NW_026558791.1 coordinate 332,005, forward strand.
GTCAGTCTGTCAGTCAGTCAGTCCGTCAGCCTTATTCAGTCAGTCTGTCAGTCATCCTTATTCAGTCAGTCTGTCAGTCAGTCAGTCGGTCAGTCCTGTCCAGTCAGTTAGTCAGTCAAGCAGTCAGTCAGGTAGTCAAGCAGTCAGTCAGTCAGTGTCAGTCAGTCATTTAGTCATTCAGTCAGTCAGTGAAATAGCCAGTCAGAGAGTCAAGCAGTCAGTCAGTCAGTCTCAGTCAGTCAGTTAGTCAGTCAGTCAGTCAGTCAGTCAGTCAGTCCAGTCAGTCAGTCACTCAGTCAGTCAGTTAGTCCTTCAGCCAGTCAGTCAAGCAGTCAGTCATTTAGTCTCAGTCAGTCAGTCATTCAGTCAGTCAGTCAGTCAGGCAGTCAGTCAGTCAGTCAGTCGGTCAGTCCTGTGCAGTCAGTTAGTCACTAAAGCAGTCAGTCAGTCTCAGTCAGTCAGTCAGTCAGTCAGTCCAGTCCAGTCTCAGTCAGTCACTCAGTCAGTCTCGGTCAGTCAGTCAGTCAGTCATTCAGTTAGTCAGTCAGTCAGGCAGTCAGTCAGTCGGTCAGCCTTATTCAGTCAGTCTGTCAGTCAGTCAGTCAGTCAGACTTATTCAATCAGTCTGTCAGTCCTGTCCAGTCATTTAGTCAGTCAAGCAGTCAGTCAGGTAGTCAAGCAGTCAGTCAGTCAGTGTCAGTCAGTCATTTAGTCATTCAGTCAGTCAGTGAAATAGCCAGTCAGAGAGTCAAGCAGTCAGTCAGTCAGTCTCAGTCAGTCAGTTAGTCAGTCAGTCAGTCAGTCAGTCAGTCAGTCCAGTCTCAGTCAGTCAGGCAGTTAGTCAGTCAGTCTCGGTCAGTCAGTGAGTCAGTCAGTCAGTATCAGTCAGTCAGTGAGTCAGTCTGTCAGTCAGGCAGTAAGACTCCGCTCGACAGAACTCCGATAGCCTAATGGCTAGACCGCTGGTCTTCCAAGCGAGTGGCCTGGGTTCGAGTCCCAGCCGGAGCGAATATCTTCAATGTATATATTTCTTTTCTAATTTGAAAATTCTTTTTTTTTAAATTTCTTTCCTTTGCAATTATTGATTATTTATGTAGGGAGAAAAATTCTGAGTCAGTTTAATTATTCGACACGAAGATTTCAAAGTGTTTAAATAAACAATTACCAAGGTGCATTTTTTGTTTTTATTATATTTAAAACTCCCACCGACAGAGCTCCCATAGACTAATGGCTAGAGTGTTAGGCTTCCAAGCGAGTGGCCCTGGGTTCGAGTCCCAGCCTGAACGAAAATCTTCAATGTATACTTTTAGTTTCTAATTTGAAATTTCTTCTTCTTTTTTTTTCAATTTTTCTCTTTTGCGAATATTGATTATTTATGCAGGGAGAAAAATTCTGAGTCAGTTTAATTATTCGACCTGTAAATTTCAAAGTGTTTGAATCAATAATTACCAATATGCATTTTTTGTTTTTATTATATTTAAGACTTCCATCGACAGAGCTCCGAGAGCCTAATGGCTAGACCGTTGGGTTCCTAGCGCGTGGTACTGGGTTCGAGTCCCGGCCGGAAAGGAAATCTTAAATGCAAATATTTTTTTCTAATTTTATAATTCTTTTTTTTTTATTTTTCCCTTTTGCGAAGTCAGTCAGTCAGTCTGACAGTCAATCAGTCAAGCACTCAGTCATTCAGTCTCAGTCAGTCAGTCCAGTCAGTCAGTCCAGTCAGTCAGTCACTCAGTCAGTCAGTTAGTCCTTCAGCCAGTCAGTCAAGCAGTCAGTCATTTAGTCTCAGTCAGTCAGTCATTCATTCAGTCAGTCAGTCAGGCAGTCAGTCAGTCAGTCAGTCGGTCAGTCCTGTGCAGTCAGTTAGTCACTAAAGCAGTCAGTCAGTCTCAGTCAGTCAGTCAGTCAGTCAGTCCAGTCCAGTCTCAGTCAGTCAGTCAGTCAGTCAGTCTCGGTCAGTCAGTCAGTCAGTCATTCAGGCAGTCAGTCAGTCAGGCAGTCAGTCAGTCGGTCAGCCTTATTCAGTCAGTCTGTCAGTCAGTCAGTCAGTCAGCCTTATTCAGTCGGTCTGTCAGTCATCCTTATTCAGTCAGTCTGTCAGTCAGTCAGTCGGTCAGTCCTGTCCAGTCAGTTAGTCAGTCAAGCAGTCAGTAAGGTAGTCAAGCAGTCAGTCAGTCAGTGTCAGTCAGTCATTTAGTCATTCAGTCAGTCAGTGAAATAGCCAGTCAGAGAGTCAAGCAGTCAGTCAGTCAGTCTCAGTCAGTCAGTTAGTCAGTCAGTCAGTCAGTCAGTCAGTCAGTCAGTCAGTCCAGTCTCAGTCAGTCAGGCAGTTAGTCAGTCAGTCTCGGTCAGTCAGTGAGTCAGTCAGTCAGTATCAGTCAGACAGTGAGTCAGTCTGTCAGTCAGGCAGTATCAGTCAGGCAGTAAGACTCCGCTCGACAGAACTCCGATAGCCTAATGGCTAGACCGCTGGTCTTCCAAGCGAGTGGCCTGGGTTCGAGTCCCAGCCGGAGCGAATATCTTCAATGTATATATTTCTTTTCTAATTTGAAATTTATTCTTCTTTTTTTTTTAATTTTTCTCTTTTGCGAATATTGATTATTTATGTAGGGAGAAAAATTCTGAGTCAGTTTAATTATTCGACCTGTAAATTTCAAAGTGTTTGAATCAATAATTACCAAGGTGCATTTTTTGTTTTTATTATATTTAAGACTTCCATCGACAGAGCTCCGATAGCCTAATGGCTAGACCGTTGGGTTCCTAGCGCGTGGTACTGGGTTCGAGTCCCGGCCGGAAAGGAAATCTTAAATGCAAATATTTTTTTCTAATTTTATAATTCTTTTTTTTTTAATTTTTCCCTTTTGCGAAGTCAGTCAGTCAGTCTGACAGTCAATCAGTCAAGCACTCAGTCATTCAGTCTCAGTCAGTCAGTCCAGTCAGTCAGTCACTCAGTCAGTCAGTTAGTCCTTCAGCCAGTCAGTCAAGCAATCAGTCATTTAGTCTCAGTCAGTCAGTCATTCAGTCAGTCAGTCAGTCAGGCAGTCAGTCAGTCAGTCAGTCGGTCAGTCCTGTGCAGTCAGTTAGTCACTAAAGCAGTCAGTCAGTCTCAGTCAGTCAGTCAGTCAGTCCAGTCCAGTCTCAGTCAGTCAGTCAGTCAGTCTCGGTCAGTCAGTCAGTCAGTCCAGTCCAGTCTCAGTCAGTCAGTCAGTCAGTCTCGGTCAGTCAGTCAGTCAGTCATTCAGTCAGTCAGTCAGTCAGGCAGTCGGTCAGTCCTGTCCAGTCAGTTAGTCAGTCAAGCAGTCAGTCAGGTAGTCAAGCAGTCAGTCAGTCAGTGTCAGTCAGTCATTTAGTCATTCAGTCAGTCAGTGAAATAGCCAGTCAGAGAGTCAAGCAGTCAGTCAGTCAGTCTCAATCAGTCAGTTAGTCAGTCAGTCAGTCAGTCAGTCAGTCAGTCAGTCCAGTCTCAGTCAGTCAGGCAGTTAGTCAGTCAGTCTCGGTCAGTCAGTGAGTCAGTCAGTCAGTATCAGTCAGTCAGTGAGTCAGTCTGTCAGTCAGGCAGTAAGACTCCGCTCGACAGAACTCCGATAGCCTAATGGCTAGACCGCTGGTCTTCCAAGCGAGTGGCCTGGGTTCGATTCCCAGCCGGAGCGACTATCTTCAATGTATATATTTCTTTTCTCATTTGAAAATTCTTTTTTTTTTAAATTTCTTTCCTTTGCAATTATTGATTATTTATGTAGGGAAGAAAATTCTCAGTCAGTTTAATTTTTCGACACGAAGATTTCAAAGTGTTTAAATAAACAATTACCAACGTGCATTTTTTGTTTTTATTATATTTAAAACTCCCAACGACAGAGCTCCCATAGACTAATGGCTAGAGTGTTAGGCTTCCAAGCGAGTGGCCCTGGGTTCGAGTCCCAGCCTGAACGAAAATCTTCAATGTATACTTTTAGTTTCTAATTTGAAATTTCTTCTTCTTTTTTTTTTAATTTTTCTCTTTTGCGAATATTGATTATTTATGTAGGGAGAAAAATTCTGAGTCAGTTTAATTATTCGACCTGTATATTTCAAAGTGTTTGAATCAATAATTACCAAGGTGCATTTTTTGTTTTTATTATATTTAAGACTTCCATCGACAGAGCTCCGATAGCCTAATGGCTAGACCGTTGGGTTCCTAGCGCGTGGTACTGGGTTCGAGTCCCGGCCGGAAAGGAAATCTTAAATGCAAATATTTTTTTCTAATTTTATAATTCTTTTTTTTTTAATTTTTCCCTTTTGCGAAGTCAGTCAGTCAGTCTGACAGTCAATCAGTCAAGCACTCAGTCATTCAGTCTCAGTCAGTCAGTCCAGTCAGTCAGTCACTCAGTCAGTCAGTTAGTCCTTCAGCCAGTCAGTCAAGCAGTCAGTCATTTAGTCTCAGTCAGTCAGTCATTCAGTCAGTCAGTCAGTCAGGCAGTCAGTCAGTCAGTCAGTCGGTCAGTCCTGTGCAGTCAGTTAGTCACTAAAGCAGTCAGTCAGTCTCAGTCAGTCAGTCAGTCAGTCAGTCCAGTCCAGTCTCAGTCAGTCAGTCAGTCTCGGTCAGTCAGTCAGTCAGTCATTCAGTCAGTCAGTCAGTCAGGCAGTCAGTCAGTCGGTCAGCCTTATTCAGTCAGTCTGTCAGTCAGTCTGTCAGTCAGTCAGTCGGTCAGTCCTGTCCAGTCAGTTAGTCAGTCAAGCAGTCAGTCAGGTAGTCAAGCAGTCAGTCAGTCAGTGTCAGTCAGTCATTTAGTCATTCAGTCAGTCAGTGAAATAGCCAGTCAGAGAGTCAAGCAGTCAGTCAGTCAGTCTCAGTCAGTCAGTTAGTCAGTCAGTCAGTCAGTCAGTCAGTCAGTCAGTCCAGTCTCAGTCAGTCAGGCAGTTAGTCAGTCAGTCTCGGTCAGTCAGTGAGTCAGTCAGTCAGTATCAGTCAGTCAGTGAGTCAGTCTGTCAGTCAGGCAGTATCAGTCAGGCAGTAAGACTCCGCTCGACAGAACTCCGATAGCCTAATGGCTAGACCGCTGGTCTTCCAAGCGAGTGGCCTGGGTTCGATTCCCAGCCGGAGCGAATATCTTCAATGTATATATTTCTTTTCTCATTTGAAAATTCTTTTTTTTTAAAATTTCTTTCCTTTGCAATTATTGATTATTTATGTAGGGAAGAAAATTCTGAGTCAGTTTAATTTTTCGACACGAAGATTTCAAAGTGTTTAAATAAACAATTACCAAGGTGCATTTTTTGTTTTTATTATATTTAAAACTCCCACCGACAGAGCTCCCATAGACTAATGGCTAGAGTGTTAGGCTTCCAAGCGAGTGGCCCTGGGTTCGAGTCCCAGCCTGAACGAAAATCTTCAATGTATACTTTTAGTTTCTAATTTGAAATTTCTTCTTCTTTTTTTTTTAATTTTTCTCTTTTGCGAATATTGATTATTTATGTAGGGAGAAAAATTCTGAGTCAGTTTAATTATTCGACCTGTAAATTTCAAAGTGTTTGAATCAATAATTACCAAGGTGCATTTTTTGTTTTTATTATATTTAAGACTTCCATCGACAGAGCTCCGATAGCCTAATGGCTAGACCGTTGGGTTCCTAGCGCGTGGTACTGGGTTCGAGTCCCGGCCGGAAAGGAAATCTTAAATGCAAATATTTTTTTCTAATTTTATAATTCTTTTTTTTTTATTTTTCCCTTTTGCGAAGTCAGTCAGTCAGTCTGACAGTCAATCAGTCAAGCACTCAGTCATTCAGTCTCAGTCAGTCAGTCCAGTCAGTCAGTCACTCAGTCAGTCAGTTAGTCCTTCAGCCAGTCAGTCAAGCAGTCAGTCATTTAGTCTCAGTCAGTCAGTCATTCAGTCAGTCAGTCAGTCAGGCAGTCAGTCACTCAGTCAGTCGGTCAGTCCTATGCAGTCAGTTAGTCACTAAAGCAGTCAGTCAGTCTCAGTCAGTCAGTCAGTCAGTCAGTCCAGTCCAGTCTCAGTCAGTCAGTCAGTCAGTCTCGGTCAGTCAGTCAGTCAGTCATTCAGTCAGTCAGTCAGTCAGTCAGTCCAGTCCAGTCTCAGTCAGTCAGTCAGTCAGTCTCGGTCAGTCAGTCATTCAGTCAGTCAGTCAGTCAGGCAGTCAGTCAGTCGGTCAGCCTTATTCAGTCAGTCTGTCAGTCAGTCAGTCAGTCAGCCTTATTCAGTCAGTCTGTCAGTCATCCTTATTCAGTCAGTCTGTCAGTCAGTCAGTCGGTCAGTTCTGTCCAGTCAGTTAGTCAGTCAAGCAGTCAGTCAGGTAGTCAAGCAGTCAGTCAGTCAGTGTCAGTCAGTCATTTAGTCATTCAGTCAGTCAGTGAAATAGCCAGTCAGAGAGTCAAGCAGTGAGTCAGTCAGTCTCAGTCAGTCAGTTAGTCAGTCAGTCAGTCAGTCAGTCAGTCAGTCCAGTCTCAGTCAGTCAGGCAGTTAGTCAGTCAGTCTCGGTCAGTCAGTGAGTCAGTCAGTCAGTATCAGTCAGTCAGTGAGTCAGTCTGTCAGTCAGGCAGTATCAGTCAGGCAGTAAGACTCCGCTCGACAGAACTCCGATAGCCTAATGGCTAGACCGCTGGTCTTCCAAGCGAGTGGCCTGGGTTCGAGTCCCAGCCGGAGCGAATATCTTCAATGTATATATTTCTTTTCTAATTTGAAAATTCTTTTTTTTTTCAATTTCTTTCCTTTGCAATTATTGATTATTTATGTAGGGAAGAAAATTCTGAGTCAGTTTAATTTTTCGACACGAAGATTTCAAAGTGTTTAAATAAACAATTACCAAGGTGCATTTTTTGTTTTTATTATATTTAAAACTCCCACCGACAGAGCTCCCATAGACTAATGGCTAGAGTGTTAGGCTTCCAAGCGAGTGGCCCTGGGTTCGAATCCCAGCCTGAACGAAAATCTTCAATGTATACTTTTAGTTTCTAATTTGAAATTTCTTCTTCTTTTTTTTTAATTTTTCTCTTTTGCGAATATTGATTATTTATGTAGGGAGAAAAATTCTGAGTCAGTTTAATTATTCGACCTGTAAATTTCAAAGTGTTTGAATCAATAATTACCAAGGTGCATTTTTTGTTTTTATTATATTTAAGACTTCCATCGACAGAGCTCCGATAGCCTAATGGCTAGACCGTTTGGTTCCTAGCGCGTGGTACTGGGTTCGAGTCCCGGCCGGAAAGGAAATCTTAAATGCAAATATTTTTTTCTAATTTTATAATTCTTTTTTTTTATTTTTCCCTTTTGCGAAGTCAGTCAGTCAGTCTGACAGTCAATCAGTCAAGCACTCAGTCATTCAGTCTCAGTCAGTCAGTCCAGTCAGTCAGTCACTCAGTCAGTCAGTTAGTCCTTCAGCCAGTCAGTCAAGCAGTCAGTCATTTAGTCTCAGTCAGTCAGTCATTCAGTCAGTCAGTCAGTCAGGCAGTCAGTCAGTCAGTCAGTCGGTCAGTCCTGTGCAGTCAGTTAGTCACTAAAGCAGTCAGTCAGTCTCAGTCAGTCAGTCAGTCAGTCAGTCCAGTCCAGTCTCAGTCAGTCAGTCAGTCAGTCTCGGTCAGTCAGTCAGTCAGTCATTCAGTCAGTCAGGCAGTCAGTCAGTCGGTCAGCCTTATTCAGTCAGTCTGTCAGTCAGTCAGTCAGTCAGCCTTATTCAGTCAGTCTGTCAGTCATCCTTATTCAGTCAGTCTGTCAGTCAGTCAGTCGGTCAGTCCTGTCCAGTCAGTTAGTCAGTCAAGCAGTCAGTCAGGTAGTCAAGCAGTCAGTCAGTGTCAGTCAGTCATTTAGTCATTCAGTCAGTCAGTGAAATAGCCAGTCAGAGAGTCAAGCAGTCAGTCAGTCAGTCTCAGTCAGTCAGTTAGTCAGTCAGTCAGTCAGTCAGTCAGTCAGTCCAGTCTCAGTCAGTCAGGCAGTCAGTCAGTCAGTCTCGGTCAGTCAGTGAGTCAGTCAGTCAGTATCAGTCAGTCAGTGAGTCAGTCTGTCAGTCAGGCAGTATCAGTCAGGCAGTAAGACTCCGCTCGACAGAACTCCGATAGCCTAATGGCTAGACCGCTGGTCTTCCAAGCGAGTGGCCTGGGTTCGAGTCCCAGCCGGAGCGAATATCTTCAATGTATATATTTCTTTTCTAATTTGAAAATTCTTTTTTTTTTCAATTTCTTTCCTTTGCAATTATTGATTATTTATGTAGGGAAGAAAATTCTGAGTCAGTTTAATTTTTCGACACAAAGATTTCAAAGTGTTTAAATAAACAATTACCAAGGTGCATTTTTTGTTTTTATTATATTTAAAACTCCCACCGACAGAGCTCCCATAGACTAATGGCTAGAGTGTTAGGCTTCCAAGTGAGTGGCCCTGTGTTCGAGTCCCAGCCTGAACGAAAATCTTCAATGTATACTTTTAGTTTCTAATTTGAAATTTCTTCTTCTTTTTTTTTAATTTTTCTCTTTTGCGAATATTGATTATTTATGTAGGGAGAAAAATTCTGAGTCAGTTTAATTATTCGACCTCTAAATTTCAAAGTGTTTGAATCAATAATTACCAAGGTGCATTTTTTGTTTTTATTATATTTAAGACTTCCATCGACAGAGCTCCGATAGCCTAATGGCTAGACCGTTGGGTTCCTAGCGCGTGGTACGAGGTTCGAGTCCCGGCCGGAAAGGAAATTTTAAATGCAAATATTTTTTTCTAATTTTATAATTCTTTTTTTTTTTATTTTTCCCTTTTGCGAAGTCAGTCAGTCAGTCTGACAGTCAATCAGTCAAGCACTCAGTCATTCAGTCTCAGTCAGTCAGTCATTTAGTCAGTCAGTCGGTCAGTCCTGTGCAGTCAGTTAGTCACTAAAGCAGTCAGTCAGTCTCAGTCAGTCAGTCAGTCAGTCAGTCCAGTCCAGTCTCAGTCAGTCAGTCAGTCAGTCTCGGTCAGTCAGTCAGTCAGTCATTCAGTCAGTCAGTCAGTCAGGCAGTCAGTCAGTCGGTCAGCCTTATTCAGTCAGTCTGTCAGTCAGTCAGTCAGTCAGCCTTATTCAGTCAGTCTGTCAGTCATCCTTATTCAGTCAGTCTGTCAGTCAGTCAGTCGGTCAGTCCTGTCCAGTCAGTTAGTCAGTCAAGCAGTCAGTCAGGTAGTCAAGCAGTCAGTCAGTGTCAGTCAGTCATTTAGTCATTCAGTCAGTCAGTGAAATAGCCAGTCAGAGAGTCAAGCAGTCAGTCAGTCAGTCTCAGTCAGTCAGTTAGTCAGTCAGTCAGTCAGTCAGTCAGTCAGTCCAGTCTCAGTCAGTCAGGCAGTTAGTCAGTCAGTCTCGGTCAGTCAGTGAGTCAGTCAGTCAGTATCAGTCAGTCAGTGAGTCAGTCTGTCAGTCAGGCAGTATCAGTCAGGCAGTAAGACTCCGCTCGACAGAACTCCGATAGCCTAATGGCTAGACCGCTGGTCTTCCAAGCGAGTGGCCTGGGTTCGAGTCCCAGCCGGAGCGAATATCTTCAATGTATATATTTCTTTTCTAATTTGAAAATTCTTTTTTTTTTAATTTCTTTCCTTTGCAATTATTGATTATTTATGTAGGGAAGAAAATTCTGAGTCAGTTTAATTTTTCGACACGAAGATTTCAAAGTGTTTAAATAAACAATTACCAAGGTGCATTTTTTGTTTTTATTATATTTAAAAATCCCACCGACAGAGCTCCCATAGACTAATGGCTAGAGTGTTAGGCTTCCAAGCGAGTGGCCCTGGGTTCGAGTCCCAGCCTGAACAAAAATCTTCAATGTATACTTTTAGTTTCTAATTTGAAATTTCTTCTTCTTTTTTTTTTAATTTTTCTCTTTTGCGAATATTGATTATTTATGTAGGGAGAAAAATTCTGAGTCAGTTTAATTATTCGACCTGTAAATTTCAAAGTGTTTGAATCAATAATTACCAAGGTGCATTTTTTGTTTTTATTATATTTAAGACTTCCATCGACAGAGCTCCGATAGCCTAATGGCTAGACCGTTGGGTTCCTAGCGCGTGGTACTGGGTTCGAGTCCCGGCCGGAAAGGAAATCTTAAATGCAAATATTTTTTTCTAATTTTATAATTCTTTTTTTTTTATTTTTCCCTTTTGCGAAGTCAGTCAGTCAGTCTGACAGTCAATCAGTCAAGCACTCAGTCATTCAGTCTCAGTCAGTCAGTCCAGTCAGTCAGTCACTCAGTCATTCAGTTAGTCCTTCAGCCAGTCAGTCAAGCAGTCAGTCATTTAGTCTCAGTCAGTCAGTCATTCAGTCAGTCAGTCGGTCAGTCCTGTGCAGTCAGTTAGTCACTAAAGCAGTCAGTCAGTCTCAGTCAGTCAGTCAGTCAGTCAGTCCAGTCCAGTCTCAGTCAGTCAGTCAGTCAGTCTCGGTCAGTCAGCCTTATTCAGTCAGTCTGTCAGTCAGTCAGTCAGTCAGCCTTATTCAGTCAGTCTGTCAGTCATCCTTATTCAGTCAGTCTGTCAGTCAGTCAGTCGGTCAGTCCTGTCCAGTCAGTTAGTCAGTCAAGCAGTCAGTCAGGTAGTCAAGCAGTCAGTCAGTCAGTGTCAGTCAGTCATTTAGTCATTCAGTCAGTCAGTGAAATAGCCAGTTAGAGAGTCAAGCAGTCAGTCAGTCAGTCTCAGTCAGTCAGTTAGTCAGTCAGTCAGTCAGTCAGTCAGTCAGTCCAGTCTCAGTCAGTCAGGCAGTTAGTCAGTCAGTCTCGGTCAGTCAGTGAGTCAGTCAGTCAGTATCAGTCAGTCAGTGAGTCAGTCTGTCAGTCAGGCAGTATCAGTCAGGCAGTAAGACTCCGCTCGACAGAACTCCGATAGCCTATTGGCTAGACCGCTGGTCTTCCAAGCGAGTGGCCTGGGTTCGAGTCCCAGCCGGAGCGAATATCTTCAATGTATATATTTCTTTTCTAATTTGAAAATTCTTTTTTTTTTTTTCAATTTCTTTCCTTTGCAATTATTGATTATTTATGTAGGGAAGAAAATTCTGAGTGAGTTTAATTTTTCGACACGAAGATTTCAAAGTGTTTAAATAAACAATTACCAAGGTGCATTTTTTGTTTTTATTATATTTAAAACTCCCACCGACAGAGCTCCCATAGACTAATGGCTAGAGTGGTAGGCTTCCAAGCGAGTGGCCCTGAGTTCGAGTCCCAGCCTGAACGAAAATCTTCAATGTATACTTTTAGTTTCTAATTTGAAATTTCTTCTTCTTTTTTTTTTAATTTTTCTCTTTTGCGAATATTGATTATTTATGTAGGGAGAAAAATTCTGAGTCAGTTTAATTATTCGACCTGTAAATTTCAAAGTGTTTGAATCAATAATTACCAAGGTGCATTTTTGTTTTTATTATATTTAAGACTTCCATCGACAGAGCTCCGATAGCCTAATGGCTAGACCGTTTGGTTCCAAGCGCGTGGTACTGGGTTCGAGTCCCGGCCGGAACGAAAATCTTCCATGTATATATTTCTCTTCTAATTTGAAGATTCTTTTTTTTTCAATTTCTTTCTTTTGCAAATATGGATTACTTATGTACGGAAGAAAATTCTGAGTCAGTTTAATCATTCGACCTTTAGATTTCAAAGATTTTAGATCAATAATTACTAAGGTGCATTTTTTGTTTTTATTATAATTAAGACACCGATCAACAGAGATCCGATAGTATATTGGCGAGAGCGTTGGGCTTCCATGAGTGTCGCCCTGGGTTCAAATCCCAGCCGGAAAGGAAATCTTAAATGCAAATATTTTTTTCAAAATTTTATAATTCTTTTTTTTTTATTTTTCCCTTTTGCGAAGTCAGTCAGTCAGTCTGACAGTCAATCAGTCAAGCACTCAGTCATTCAGTCTCAGTCAGTCAGTCCAGTCAGTCAGTCACTCAGTCAGTCAGTTAGTCCTTCAGCCAGTCAGTCAAGCAGTCAGTCATTTAGTCTCAGTCAGTCAGTCATTCAGTCAGTCAGTCAGTCAGGCAGTCAGTCAGTCAGTCAGTCGGTCAGTCCTGTGCAGTCAGTTAGTCACTAAAGCAGTCAGTCAGTCTCAGTCAGTCAGTCAGTCAGTCAGTCCAGTCCAGTCTCAGTCAGTTAGTCAGTCAGTCTCGGTCAGTCAGTCAGTCAGTCATTCAGTCAGTCAGGCAGTCAGTCAGTCGGTCAGCCTTATTCAGTCAGTCTGTCAGTCATCCTTATTCAGTCAGTCTGTCAGTCAGTCAGTCGGTCAGTCCTGTCCAGTCAGTTAGTCAGTCAAGCAGTCAGTCAGGTAGTCAAGCAGTCAGTCAGTCAGTGTCAGTCAGTCAGGTAGTCAAGCAGTCAGTCAGTCAGTGTCAGTCAGTCATTTAGTCATTCAGTCAGTCAGTGAAATAGCCAGTTAGAGAGTCAAGCAGTCAGTCAGTCAGTCTCAGTCAGTCAGTTAGTCAGTCAGTCAGTCAGTCAGTCAGTCAGTCCAGTCTCAGTCAGTCAGGCAGTTAGTCAGTCAGTCTCGGTCAGTCAGTGAGTCAGTCAGTCAGTATCAGTCAGTCAGTGAGTCAGTCTGTCAGTCAGGCAGTATCAGTCAGGCAGTAAGACTCCGCTCGACAGAACTCCGATAGCCTAATGGCTAGACCGCTGGTCTTCCAAGCGAGTGGCCTGGGTTCGAGTCCCAGCCGGAGCGAATATCTTCAATGTATATATTTCTTTTCTAATTTGAAAATTCTTTTTTTTTAAATTTCTTTCCTTTGCAATTATTGATTATTTATGTAGGGAGAAAAATTCTGAGTCAGTTTAATTATTCGACACGAAGATTTCAAAGTGTTTAAATAAACAATTACCAAGGTGCATTTTTTGTTTTTATTATATTTAAAACTCCCACCGACAGAGCTCCCATAGACTAATGGCTAGAGTGTTAGGCTTCCAAGCGAGTGGCCCTGGGTTCGAGTCCCAGCCTGAACGAAAATCTTCAATGTATACTTTTAGTTTCTAATTTGAAATTTCTTCTTCTTTTTTTTTCAATTTTTCTCTTTTGCGAATATTGATTATTTATGCAGGGAGAAAAATTCTGAGTCAGTTTAATTATTCGACCTGTAAATTTCAAAGTGTTTGAATCAATAATTACCAAGGTGCATTTTTTGTTTTTATTATATTTAAGACTTCCATCGACAGAGCTCCGAGAGCCTAATGGCTAGACCGTTGGGTTCCTAGCGCGTGGTACTGGGTTCGAGTCCCGGCCGGAAAGGAAATCTTAAATGCAAATATTTTTTTCTAATTTTATAATTCTTTTTTTTTTATTTTTCCCTTTTGCGAAGTCAGTCAGTCAGTCTGACAGTCAATCACTCAGTCATTCAGTCTCAGTCAGTCAGTCCAGTCAGTCAGTCACTCAGTCAGTCAGTTAGTCCTTCAGCCAGTCAGTCAAGCAGTCAGTCATTTAGTCTCAGTCAGTCAGTCATTCAGTCAGTCAGTCAGTCAGGCAGTCAGTCAGTCAGTCAGTCGGTCAGTCCTGTGCAGTCAGTTAGTCACTAAAGCAGTCAGTCAGTCAGTCATTCAGTCAGTCAGTCAGTCAGGCAATCAGTCAGTCGGTCAGCCTTATTCAGTCAGTCTGTCAGTCAGTCAGTCAGCCTTATTCAGTCAGTCTGTCAGTCATCCTTATTCAGTCAGTCTGTCAGTCAGTCAGTCGGTCAGTTCTGTCCAGTCAGTTAGTCAGTCAAGCAGTCAGTCAGGTAGTCAAGCAGTCAGTCAGTGTCAGTCAGTCATTTAGTCATTCAGTCAGTCAGTGAAATAGCCAGTCAGAGAGTCAAGCAGTCAGTCAGTCAGTCTCAGTCAGTCAGTTAGTCAGTCAGTCAGTCAGTCAGTCAGTCAGTCCAGTCTCAGTCAGTCAGGCAGTTAGTCAGTCAGTCTCGGTCAGTCAGTGAGTCAGTCAGTCAGTATCAGTCAGTCAGTGAGTCAGTCTGTCAGTCAGGCAGTAAGACTCCGCTCGACAGAACTCCGATAGCCTAATGGGTAGACCGCTGGTCTTCCAAGCGAGTGGCCTGGGTTCGAGTCCCAGCCGGAGCGAATATCTTCAATGTATATATTTAATTTCTAATTTGAAAATTCTTTTTTTTTTTCAATTTCTTTCCTTTGCAATTATTGATTATTTATGTAGGGAAGAAAATTCTGAGTCAGTTTAATTTTTCGACACGAAGATTTCAAAGTGTTTAAATAAACAATTACCAAGGTGCATTTTTTGTTTTTATTATATTTAAAACTCGCACCGACAGAGCTCCCATAGACTAATGGCTAGAGTGTTAGGCTTCCAAGCGAGTGGCCCTGGGTTCGAGTCCCAGCCTGAACGAAAATCTTCAATGTATACTTTTAGTTTCTAATTTGAAATTTCTTCTTCTTTTTTTTTTTAATTTTTCTCTTTTGCGAATATTGATTATTTATGTAGGGAGAAAAATTCTGAGTCAGTTTAATTATTCGACCTGTAAATTTCAAAGTGTTTGAATCAATAATTACCAAGGTGCATTTTTTGTTTTTATTATATTTAAGACTTCCATCGACAGAGCTCCGATAGCCTAATGGCTAGACCGTTGGGTTCCAAGCGCGTGGTACTGGGTTCGAGTCCCGGCCGGAACGAAAATCTTCCATGTATATATTTCTCTTCTAATTTGAAGATTCTTTTTTTTTTTCAATTTCTTTCTTTTGCAAATATGGATTATTTATGTACGGAAGAAAATTCTGAGTCAGTTTAATCATTCGACCTTTAGATTTCAAAGATTTTAGATCAATAATTACTAAGGTGCATTTTTTGTTTTTATTATAATTAACACACCGATCAACAGAGATCCGATAGTATATTGGCGAGAGCGTTGGGCTTCCATGAGTGTCGCCCTGGGTTCAAATCCCAGCCGGAAAGGAAATCTTAAATGCAAATATTTTTTTCTAATTTTATAATTCTTTTTTTTTTTATTTTTCCCTTTTGCGAAGTCAGTCAGTCAGTCTGACAGTCAATCAGTCAAGCACTCAGTCATTCAGTCTCAGTCAGTCAGTCCAGTCAGTCAGTCACTCAGTCAGTCAGTTAGTCCTTCAGCCAGTCAGTCAAGCAGTCAGTCATTTAGTCTCAGTCAGTCAGTCATTCAGTCAGTCAGTCAGTCAGGCAGTCAGTCAGTCAGTCAGTCGGTCAGTCCTGTGCAGTCAGTTAGTCACTAAAGCAGTCAGTCAGTCTCAGTCAGTCAGTCAGTCAGTCAGTCAGTCCAGTCCAGTCTCAGTCAGTCAGTCAGTCAGTCTCGGTCAGTCAGTCAGTCAGTCATTCAGTCAGTCAGTCAGTCAGGCAGTCAGTCAGTCGGTCAGCCTTATTCAGTCAGTCGGTCAGCCTTATTCAGTCAGTCTGTCAGTCAGTCAGTCAGTCAGCCTTATTCAGTCAGTCTGTCAGTCGGTCAGTCCTGTCCAGTCAGTTAGTCAGTCAAGCAGTCAGTCAGGTAGTCAAGCAGTCAGTCAGTCAGTGTCAGTCAGTCATTTAGTCATTCAGTCAGTCAGTGAAATAGCCAGTCAGAGAGTCAAGCAGTCAGTCAGTCAGTCTCAGTCAGTCAGTTAGTCAGTCAGTCAGTCAGTCAGTCAGTCAGTCCAGTCTCAGTCAGTCAGGCAGTTAGTCAGTCAGTCTCGGTCAGTCAGTGAGTCAGTCAGTCAGTATCAGTCAGTCAGTGAGTCAGTCTGTCAGTCAGGCAGTATCAGTCAGGCAGTAAGACTCCGCTCGACAGAACTCCGATAGCCTAATGGCTAGGCCGCTGGTCTTCCAAGCGAGTGGCCTGGGTTCGAGTCCCAGCCGGAGCGAATATCTTCAATGTAAATATTTCTTTTCTAATTTGAAAATTCTTTTTTTTTCAATTTCTTTCCTTTGCAATTATTGATTATTTATGTAGGGAAGAAAATTCTGAGTCAGTTTAATTTTTCGACACAAAGATTTCAAAGTGTTTAAATAAACAATTATTAAGGTGCATTTTTTGTTTTTATTATATTTAAAACTCCCACCGACAGAGCTCCCATAGACTAATGGCTAGAGTGTTAGGCTTCCAAGCGAGTGGCCCTGGGTTCGAGTCCCAGCCTGAACGAAAATCTTCAATGTATACTTTTAGTTTCTAATTTGAAATTTCCTCTTCTTTTTTTTTAATTTTTCTCTTTTGCGAATATTGATTATTTATGTAGGGAGAAAAATTCTGAGTCAGTTTAATTATTCGACCTGTAAATTTCAAAGTGTTTGAATCAATAATTACCAAGGTGCATTTTTTGTTTTTATTATATTTAAGACTTCCATCGACAGAGCTCCGATAGCCTAATGGCTAGACCGTTGGGTTCCTAGCGCGTGGTACTGGGTTCGAGTCCCGGCCGGAAAGGAAATCTTAAATGCAAATATTTTTTTCTAATTTTATAATTCTTTTTTTTTTATTTTTCCCTTTTGCGAAGTCAGTCAGTCAGTCTGACAGTCAATCAGTCAAGCACTCAGTCATTCAGTCTCAGTCAGTCAGTCCAGTCAGTCAGTCACTCAGTCAGTCAGTTAGTCCTTCAGCCAGTCAGTCAAGCAGTCAGTCATTTAGTCTCAGTCAGTCAGTCATTCAGTCAGTCAGTCAGTCAGGCAGTCAGTCAGTCGGTCAGTCCTGTGCAGTCAGTTAGTCACTAAAGCAGTCAGTCAGTCTCAGTCAGTCAGTCAGTCAGTCAGTCCAGTCCAGTCTCAGTCAGTCAGTCAGTCAGTCTCGGTCAGTCAGTCAGTCAGTCATTCAGTCAGTCTGTCAGTCAGTCAGTCGGTCAGTCCTGTCCAGTCAGTTAGTCAGTCAAGCAGTCAGTCAGGTAGTCAAGCAGTCAGTCAGTCAGTGTCAGTCAGTCATTTAGTCATTCAGTCAGTCAGTGAAATAGCCAGTCAGAGAGTCAAGCAGTAAGTCAGTCAGTCTCAGTCAGTCAGTTAGTCAGTCAGTCAGTCAGTCAGTCCAGTCTCAGTCAGTCAGGCAGTTAGTCAGTCAGTCTCGGTCAGTCAGTGAGTCAGTCAGTCTCGGTCAGTCAGTGAGTCAGTCAGTCAGTATCAGTCAGTCAGTGAGTCAGTCTGTCAGTCAGGCAGTATCAGTCAGGCAGTAAGACTCCGCTCGACAGAACTCCGATAGCCTAATGGCTAGACCGCTGGTCTTCCAAGCGAGTGGCCTGGGTTCGAGTCCCAGCCGGAGTGAATATCTTCAATGTATATATTTCTTTTCTAATTTGAAAATTCTTTTTTTTTTTCAATTTCTTTCCTTTGCAATTATTGATTATTTATGTAGGGAAGAAAATTCTGAGTCAGTTTAATTTTTCGACACGAAGATTTCAAAGTGTTTAAATAAACAATTACCAAGGTGCATTTTTTGTTTTTATTATATTTAAAACTTCCACCGACAGAGCTCCCATAGACTAACTAGGGGGCTATCGCCCCCTGCTCGCTATCGCTCGCCAACCCCCGGAACTGCTTACGCAGTTCCCTGTGGATCGCTTCGCGATCCATGCTCGCTTCGCTCGCTCGCTGTATGCCAATACATTAGCCTAGCTAAAATTTTCCGTAAAAATTAAAGTTGGTAATTGCATTTAGGTCACCATCCATTTAACCAATATGAAAATTACGTTCATAATGTTAATTTGTCTGCTTTAGCCAGATTTTCGACAGTTTAACTTTGCTGTATGTAAGATGACTGCCTTGGCAATGTGCACAACTTTACCATTATAGATACAAATGTGTCTGTCATTGCTTTGGAGAGATTGCACTTCTACCTGTTGGTCCGCGGAAGGTATTTTATTTCCCTTCTACCACCCATTGGAAAACCAATGAAGGCATTCCCCTATCCGCCACCTGGGGACGCGCCCTCTAGGGGTTACAGGCTCCCCCGAGGGATGTATTTACATTATTTACACTCTTATATATTTACATATTTACACTCTTATATATTCTAATCTGAGAAAACTTCCTCATATACATAATTAAAAATGTCCCGTTTGGGAGCCACAACTGACACTGCTTCAAAAGATCTTGTTCTTGATAATGCCACATAGAGCTGGCCATGACTAAAAACAGGCTCAGAGAGCACCAAACATATTTTCTCAAACGTTTGTCCTTCTTGTTGTTATTCTGAATCCTTGCCACGTCACGAACAAAAAATGGTTTAACTAAAAACGCGAAAACTCGCCAAGGCTACTTTGCTTGCACAATACTAAAACTACTATAACCCTAAACAAATTTGGCGAAACCTTTCAGCTGAGAATAAAAGGAATAAAGTAAATTCTTTCTCGGTTATTCATTTTGAACTGAACTGTCGTACTGAAGCAGAGAATAGACGACGCTCAAAGCGCCTACGCGTTCAAAACAACATTGCCGATGAACATGATTGTGGTGCAATGTGTGAAGAATGCGAATTTTGTGGTGCTCTTTATTGGCAGAAAGAGCGTAATACTGCAAATAAATATACTAAATGTTGCCATGACGGAAAGGTGCGGTTACCGGCATTGTGTGACGCACCTGATCTGTTGAAGGAACTGCTGACTGAAAATTCCCCAGCCGCTAAAAATTATCGGCAGCGAATCAGAGAATACAACTCTGGAAATGGCTCGTCTTAAATTGGATTCAAGAACGGTTTCCTGCCTTCTTTGAGCTTTTCTTTGCTGATTAAGGTTGAAATGGGCCACAGCCCGACTCAAACTCATCTCAAAAAAAAAAAAAAGTTCGTTGAGTATTCTGTGATTCAAGATTTCAAAACAACGTAGAAGTTTGTTTACATGATTTATCGGCGAAGTGTTGCCAACAGAGGTTTAGAAATTCACCCCTTCATTTGCCGGCACGTAAGAGAATTATATATATAGATGGCTAGAGTGTTAGGCTTCCAAGCGAATGGCCCTGGGTTCGAGTCCCAGCCTGAACGAAAATCTTCAATGTATACTTTTAGTTTCTAATTTGAAATTTCTTCTTCTTTTTTTTTTAATTTTTCTCTTTTGCGAATATTGATTATTTATGTAGGGAGAAAAATTCTGAGTCAGTTTAATTATTCGACCTGTAAATTTCAAAGTGTTTGAATCAATAATTACCAAGGTGCATTTTTTGTTTTTATTATATTTAAGACTTCCAACGACAGAGCTCCGATAGCCTAATGGCTAGACCGTTGGGTTCCTAGCGCGTGGTACTGGGTTCGAGTCCCGGCCGGAAAGGAAATCTTAAATGCAAATATTTTTTTCTAATTTTATAATTCTTTTTTTTTTATCTTTCCCTTTTGCGAAGTCAGTCAGTCAGTCTGACAGTCAATCAGTCAAGCACTCAGTCATTCAGTCTCAGTCAGTCAGTCCAGTCAGTCAGTCACTCAGTCAGTCAGTTAGTCCTTCAGCCAGTCAGTCAAGCAGTCAGTCATTTAGTCTCAGTCAGTCAGTCATTCAGTCAGTCAGTCAGTCAGGCAGTCAGTCAGTCAGTCAGTCGGTCAGTCCTGTGCAGTCAGTTAGTCACTAAAGCAGTCAGTCAGTCTCAGTCAGTCAGTCAGTCAGTCAGTCCAGTCCAGTCTCAGTCAGTCAGTCAGTCAGTCTCGGTCAGTCAGTCAGTCAGTCATTCAGTCAGTCAGTCAGTCAGGCAGTCAGTCAGTCGGTCAGCCTTATTCAGTCAGTCTGTCAGTCATTCAGTCAGTCAGCCTTATTCAGTCAGTCTGTCAGTCATCCTTATTCAGTCAGTCTGTCAGTCAGTCAGTCGGTCAGTCCTGTCCAGTCAGTTAGTCAGTCAAGCAGTCAGTCAGGTAGTCAAGCAGTCAGTCAGTCAGTGTCAGTCAGTCATTTAGTCATTCAGTCAGTCAGTGAAATAGCCAGTCAGAGAGTCAAGCAGTCAGTCAGTCAGTCTCAGTCAGTCAGTTAGTCAGTCAGTCAGTCAGTCAGTCAGTCAGTCAGTCCAGTCTCAGTCAGTCAGGCAGTTAGTCAGTCAGTCTCGGTCAGTCAGTGAGTCAGTCAGTCAGTATCAGTCAGTCAGTGAGTCAGTCTGTCAGTCAGGCAGTATCAGTCAGGCAGTAAGACTCCGCTCGACAGAACTCCGATAGCCTAATGGCTAGACCGCTGGTCTTCCAAGCGAGTGGCCTGGGTTCGAGTCCCAGCCGGAGCGAATATCTGCAATGTATATATTTCTTTTCTAATTTGAAAATTCTTTTTTTTTTTCAATTTCTTTCCTTTGCAATTATTGATTATTTATGTAGGGAAGAAAATTCTGAGTCAGTTTAATTTTTCGACACGAAGATTTCAAAGTGTTTAAATAAACAATTACCAAGGTGCATTTTTTGTTTTTATTATATTTAAAACTCCCACCGACAGAGCTCCCATAGACTAATGGCTAGAGTGTTAGGCTTCCAAGCGAGTGGCCCTGGGTTCGAGTCCCAGCCTGAACGAAAATCTTCTATGTATACTTTTAGTTTCTAATTTGAAATTTCTTCTTCTTTTTTTTTTAATTTTTCTCTTTTGCGAATATTGATTATTTATGTAGGGAGAAAAATTCTGAGTCAGTTTAATTATTCGACCTGTAAATTTCAAAGTGTTTGAATCAATAATTACCAAGGTGCATTTTTTGTTTTTATTATATTTAAGACTTCCATCGACAGAGCTCCGATAGCCTAATGGCTAGACCGTTGGGTTCCTAGCGCGTGGTACTGGGTTCGAGTCCCGGCCGGAAAGGAAATCTTAAATGCAAATATTTTTTTCTAATTTTATAATTCTTTTTTTTTTTTATTTTTCCCTTTTTCGAAGTCAGTCAGTCAGTCTGACAGTCAATCAGTCAAGCACTCAGTCATTCAGTCTCAGTCAGTCAGTCCAGTCAGTCAGTCACTCAGTCAGTCAGTTAGTCCTTCAGCCAGTCAGTCAAGCAGTCAGTCATTTAGTCTCAGTCAGTCAGTCATTCAGTCAGTCAGTCAGTCAGGCAGTCAGTCAGTCAGTCAGTCGGTCAGTCCTGTGCAGTCAGTTAGTCACTAAAGCAGTCAGTCAGTCTCAGTCAGTCAGTCAGTCAGTCAGTCCAGTCCAGTCTCAGTCAGTCAGTCAGTCAGTCTCGGTCAGTCAGTCAGTCAGTCATTCAGTCAGTCAGTCAGTCAGGCAGTCAGTCAGTCGGTCAGCCTTATTCAGTCAGTCTGTCAGTCAGTCAGTCAGTCAGCCTTATTCAGTCAGTCTGTCAGTCATCCTTATCAGTCAGTCTGTCAGTCAGTCAGTCGGTCAGTCCTGTCCAGTCAGTTAGTCAGTCAAGCAGTCAGTCAGGTAGTCAAGCAGTCAGTCAGTCAGTGTCAGTCAGTCATTTAGTCATTCAGCCAGTCAGAGAGTCAAGCAGTCAGTCAGTCAGTCTCAGTCAGTCAGTTAGTCAGTCAGTCAGTCAGTCAGTCAGTCAGTCTCAGTCAGTCAGGCAGTTAGTCAGTCAGTCTCGGTCAGTCAGTGAGTCAGTCAGTCAGTATCAGTCAGTCAGTGAGTCAGTCTGTCAGTCAGGCAGTATCAGTCAGGCAGTAAGACTCCGCTCGACAGAACTCCGATAGCCTAATGGGTAGACCGCTGGTCTTCCAAGCGAGTGGCCTGGGTTCGAGTCCCAGCCGGAGCGAATATCTTCAATGTATATATTTCTTTTCTAATTTGAAAATTCTTTTTTTTTTCAATTTCTTTCCTTTGCAATTATTGATTATTTATGTAGGGAAGAAAATTCTGAGTCAGTTTAATTTTTCGACACGAAGATTTCAAAGTGTTTAAATAAACAATTACCAAGGTGCATTTTTTGTTTTTATTATATTTAAAACTCCCACCGACAGAGCTCCCATAGACTAATGGCTAGAGTGTTAGGCTTCCAAGCGAGTGGCCCTGGGTTCGAGTCCCAGCCTGAACGAAAATCTTCAATGTATACTTTTAGTTTCTAATTTGAAATTTCTTCTTCTTTTTTTTTTAATTTTTCTCTTTTGCGAATATTGATTATTTATGTAGGGAGAAAAATTCTGAGTCAGTTTAATTATTCGACCTGTAAATTTCAAAGTGTTTGAATCAATAATTACCAAGGTGCATTTTTTGTTTTTATTATATTTAAGACTTCCATCGACAGAGCTCCGATAGCCTAATGGCTAGACCGTTGGGTTCCAAGCGCGTGGTACTGGGTTCGAGACCCGGCCGGAACGAAAATCTTCCATGTATATATTTCTCTTCTAATTTGAAGATTCTTTTTTTTTTCAATTTCTTTCTTTTGCAAATATGGATTATTTATGTACGGAAGAAAATTCTGAGTCAGTTTAATCATTCGACCTTTAGATTTCAAAGATTTTAAATCAATAATTACTAAGGTGCATTTTTTGTTTTTATTATAATTAAGACACCGATCAACAGAGATCCGATAGTATATTGGCGAGAGCGTTGGGCTTCCATGAGTGTCGCCCTGGGTTCAAATCCCAGCCGGAAAGGAAATCTTAAATGCAAATATTTTTTTCTAATTTTATAATTCTTTTTTTTTATTTTTCCCTTTTGCGAAGTCAGTCAGTCAGTCTGACAGTCAATCAGTCAAGCACTCAGTCATTCAGTCTCAGTCAGTCAGTCCAGTCAGTCAGTCACTCAGTCAGTCAGTTAGTCCTTCAGCCAGTCAGTCAAGCAGTCAGTCATTTAGTCTCAGTCAGTCAGTCATTCAGTCAGTCAGTCAGTCAGGCAGTCAGTCAGTCAGTCAGTCGGTCAGTCCTGTGCAGTCAGTTAGTCACTAAAGCAGTCAGTCAGTCTCAGTCAGTCAGTCAGTCAGTCAGTCCAGTCCAGTCTCAGTCAGTCAGTCAGTCAGTCTCGGTCAGTCAGTCAGTCAGTCATTCAGTCAGTCAGTCAGTCAGGCAGTCAGTGAGTCGGTCAGCCTTATTCAGTCAGTCTGTCAGTCAGTCAGTCAGTCAGCCTTATTCAGTCAGTCTGTCAGTCATCCTTATTCAGTCAGTCTGTCAGTCAGTCAGTCGGTCAGTCCTGTCCAGTCAGTTAGTCAGTCAAGCAGTCAGTCAGGTAGTCAAGCAGTCAGTCAGTCAGTGTCAGTCAGTCATTTAGTCATTCAGTCAGTCAGTGAAATAGCCAGTCAGAGAGTCAAGCAGTCAGTCCTTCAGCCAGTCAGTCAAGCAGTCAGTCATTTAGTCTCAGTCAGTCAGTCATTCAGTCAGTCAGTCAGTCAGGCAGTCAGTCAGTCAGTCAGTCGGTCAGTCCTGTGCAGTCAGTTAGTCACTAAAGCAGTCAGTCAGTCTCAGTCAGTCAGTCAGTCAGTCAGTCCAGTCCAGTCTCAGTCAGTCAGTCAGTCTCGGTCAGTCATTCAGTCAGTCAGTCAGTCAGGCAGTCAGTCAGTCGGTCAGCCTTATTCAGTCAGTCTGTCAGTCAGTCAGTCAGTCAGCCTTATTCAGTCAGTCTGTCAGTCATCCTTATCAGTCAGTCTGTCAGTCAGTCAGTCGGTCAGTCCTGTCCAGTCAGTTAGTCAGTCAAGCAGTCAGTCAGGTAGTCAAGCAGTCAGTCAGTCAGTGTCAGTCAGTCATTTAGTCATTCAGCCAGTCAGAGAGTCAAGCAGTCAGTCAGTCAGTCTCAGTCAGTCAGTTAGTCAGTCAGTCAGTCAGTCAGTCAGTCCAGTCTCAGTCAGTCAGGCAGTTAGTCAGTCAGTCTCGGTCAGTCAGTGAGTCAGTCAGTCAGTATCAGTCAGTCAGTGAGTCAGTCTGTCAGTCAGGCAGTATCAGTCAGGCAGTAAGACTCCGCTCGACAGAACTCAAATAGCCTAATGGCTAGACCGCTGGTCTTCCAAGCGAGTGGCCTGGGTTCGAGTCCCAGTTAGTCACTAAAGCAGTCAGTCAGTCTCAGTCAGTCAGTCAGTCAGTCAGTCCAGTCCAGTGTCAGTCAGTCAGTCAGTCTCGGTCAGTCATTCAGTCAGTCAGTCAGTCAGGCAGTCAGTCAGTCGGTCAGCCTTATTCAGTCAGTCTGTCAGTCAGTCAGTCAGACAGCCTTATTCAGTCAGTCTGTCAGTCATCCTTATCAGTCAGTCTGTCAGTCAGTCAGTCGGTCAGTCCTGTCCAGTCAGTTAGTCAGTCAAGCAGTCAGTCAGGTAGTCAAGCAGTCAGTCAGTCAGTGTCAGTCAGTCATTTAGTCATTCAGACAGTCAGTGAAATAGCCAGTCAGAGAGTCAAGCAGTCAGTCAGTCAGTCTCAGTCAGTCAGGCAGTTAGTCAGTCAGTCTCGGTCAGTCAGTGAGTCAGTCAGTCAGTATCAGTCAGTCAGTGAGTCAGTCTGTCAGTCAGGCAGTATCAGTCAGGCAGTAAGACTCCGCTCGACAGAACTCCGATAGCCTAATGGGTAGACCGCTGGTCTTCCAAGCGAGTGGCCTGGGTTCGAGTCCCAGCCGCAGCGAATATCTTCAATGTATATATTTCTTTTCTAATTTGAAAATTCTTTTTTTTTCAATTTCTTTCCTTTGCAATTATTGATTATTTATGTAGGGAAGAAAATTCTGAGTCAGTTTAATTTTTCGACACGAAGATTTCAAAGTGTTTAAATAAACAATTACCAAGGTGCATTTTTTGTTTTTATTATATTTAAAACTCCCACCGACAGAGCTCCCATAGACTAATGGCTAGAGTGTTAGGCTTCCAAGCGAGTGGCCCTGGGTTCGAGTCCCAGCCTGAACGAAAATCTTCAATGTATACTTTTAGTTTCTAATTTGAAATTTCTTCTTCTTTTTTTTTAATTTTTCTCTTTTGCGAATATTGATTATTTATGTAGGGAGAAAAATTCTGAGTCAGTTTAATTATTCGACCTGTAAATTTCAAAGTGTTTGAATCAATAATTACCAAGGTGCATTTTTTGTTTTTATTATATTTAAGACTTCCATCGACAGAGCTCCGATAGCCTAATGGCTAGACCGTTGGGTTCCTAGCGCGTGGTAATGGGTTCGAGTCCCGGCCGGAAAGGAAATCTTAAATGCAAATATTTTTTTCTAATTTTATAATTCTTTTTTTTTTATTTTTCCCTTTTGCGAAGTCAGTCAGTCAGTCTGACAGTCAATCAGTCAAGCACTCAGTCATTCAGTCTCAGTCAGTCAGTCCAGTCAGTCAGTCACTCAGTCAGTCAGTTAGTCCTTCAGCCAGTCAGTCAAGCAGTCAGTCATTCATTCAGTCAGTCAGTCAGGCAGTCAGTCAGTCAGTCAGTCGGTCAGTCCTGTGCAGTCAGTTAGTCACTAAAGCAGTCAGTCAGTCTCAGTCAGTCAGTAAGTCAGTCAGTCCAGTCCAGTCTCAGTCAGTCAGTCAGTCAGTCTCGGTCAGTCAGTCAGTCAGTCATTCAGTCAGTCAGTCAGTCAGGCAGTCAGTCAGTCGGTCAGCCTTATTCAGTCAGTCTGTCAGTCAGTCAGTCAGTCAGCCTTATTCAGTCAGTCTGTCAGTCATCCTTATTCAGTCAGTCTGTCAGTCAGTCAGTCGGTCAGTCCTGTCCAGTCAGTTAGTCAGTCAAGCAGTCAGTCAGGTAGTCAAGCAGTCAGTCAGTCAGTGTCAGTCAGTCATTTAGTCATTCAGTCAGTCAGTGAAATAGCCAGTCAGAGAGTCAAGCAGTCAGTCAGTCAGTCTCAGTCAGTCAGTTAGTCAGTCAGTCAGTCAGTCAGTCCAGTCTCAGTCAGTCAGGCAGTTAGTCAGTCAGTCTCGGTCAGTCAGTGAGTCAGTCAGTCAGTATCAGTCAGTCAGTGAGTCAGTCTGTCAGTCAGGCAGTATCAGTCAGGCAGTAAGACTCCGCTCGACAGAACTCCGATAGCCTAATGGCTAGACCGCTGGTCTTCCAAGCGAGTGGCCTGGGTTCGAGTCCCAGCCGGAGCGAATATCTTCAATGTATATATTTCTTTTCTAATTTGAAAATTCTTTTTTTTTCAATTTCTTTCCTTTGCAATTATTGATTATTTATGTAGAGAAGAAAATTCTGAGTCAGTTTAATTTTTCGACACGAAGATTTCAAAGTGTTTAAATAAACAATTACCAAGGTGCATTTTTTGTTTTTATTATATTTAAAACTCCCACCGACAGAGCTCCCATAGACTAATGGCTAGAGTGTTAGGCTTCCAAGCGAGTGGCCCTGGGTTCGAGTCCCAGCCTGAACGAAAATCTTCAATGTATACTTTTAGTTTCTAATTTGAAATTTCTTCTTCTTTTTTTTTAATTTTTCTCTTTTGCGAATATTGATTATTTATGTAGGGAGAAAAATTCTGAGTCAGTTTCATTATTCGACCTGTAAATTTCAAAGTGTTTGAATCAATAATTACCAAGGTGCATTTTTTGTTTTTATTATATTTAAGACTTCCATCGACAGAGCTCCGATAGCCTAATGGCTAGACTGTTGGGTTCCAAGCGCGTGGTACTGGGTTCGAGTACCGGCCGGAACGAAAATCTTCCATGTATATATTTCTCTTCTAATTTGAAGATTGTTTTTTTTTTTTCAATTTCTTTCTTTTGCAAATATGGATTATTTATGTACGGAAGAAAATTCTGAGTCAGTTTAATCATTCGACCTTTAGATTTCAAAGATTTTAGATCAATAATTACTAAAGTGCATTTTTTGTTTTTATTATAATTAAGACACCGATCAACAGAGATCCGATAGTATATTGGCGAGAGCGTTGGGCTTCCATGAGTGTCGCCCTGGGTTCAAATCCCAGCCGGAAAGGAAATCTTAAATGCAAATATTTTTTTCTAATTTTATAATTCTTTTTTTTTATTTTTCCCTTTTGCGAAGTCAGTCAGTCAGTCTGACAGTCAATCAGTCAAGCACTCAGTCATTCAGTCTCAGTCAGTCAGTCCAGTCAGTCAGTCACTCAGTCAGTCAGTTAGTCCTTCAGCCAGTCAATCAAGCAGTCAGTCATTTAGTCTCAGTCAGTCAGTCATTCAGTCAGTCAGTCAGTCAGGCAGTCAGTCTCAGTCAGTCAGTCAGTCAGTCAGTCCAGTCCAGTCTCAGTCAGTCAGTCAGTCCGTCTCGGTCAGTCAGTCAGTCAGTCAGTCAGTCCGGTCCAGTCTCAGTCAGTCAGTCAGTCCGTCTCGGTCAGTCAGTCAGTCAGTCATTCAGTCAGTCAGTCAGTCAGGCAGTCAGTCAGTCGGTCAGCCTTATTCAGTCAGTCTGTCAGTCAGTCAGTCAGTCAGCCTTATTCAGTCAGTCTGTCAGTCATCCTTATTCAGTCAGTCTGTCAGTCAGTCAGTCAGTCAGCCTTATTCAGTCAGTCTGTCAGTCATCCTTATTCAGTCAGTCTGTCAGTCAGTCAGTCGGTCAGTCCTGTCCAGTCAGTTAGTCAGTCAAGCAGTCAGTCAGGTAGTCAAGCAGTCAGTCAGTCAGTGTCAGTCAGTCATTTAGTCATTCAGTCAGTCAGTGAAATAGCCAGTCAGAGAGTCAAGCAGTCAGTCAGTCCAGTCTCAGTCAGTCAGGCAGTTAGTCAGTCAGTCTCGGTCAGTCAGTGAGTCAGTCAGTCAGTATCAGTCAGTCAGTGAGTCAGTCTGTCAGTCAGGCAGTATCAGTCAGGCAGTAAGACTCCGCTCGACAGAACTCCGATAGCCTAATGGCTAGACCGCTGGTCTTCCAAGCGAGTGGCCTGGTTTCGAGTCCCAGCCGGAGCGAATATCTTCAATGTATATATTTCTTTTCTAATTTGAAAATTCTTTTTTTTTTCAATTTCTTTCCTTTGCAATTATTGATTATTTATGTAGGGAAGAAAATTCTGAGTCAGTTTCATTTTTCGACACGAAGATTTCAAAGTGTTTAAATAAACAATTACCAAGGTGCATTTTTTGTTTTTATTATATTTAAAACTCCCACCGACAGAGCTCCCATAGACTAATGGCTAGAGTGTTAGGCTTCCAAGCGAGTGGCCTTGGGTTCGAGTCCCAGCCTGAACGAAAATCTTCAATGTATACTTTTAGTTTCTAATTTGAAATTTCTTCTTCTTTTTTTTTTAATTTTTCTCTTTTGCGAATATTGATTATTTATGTAGGGAGAAAAATTCTGAGTCAGTTTAATTATTCGACCTGTAAATTTCAAAGTGTTTGAATCAATAATTACCAAAGTGCATTTTTTGTTTTTATTATATTTAAGACTTCCATCGACAGAGCTCCGATAGCCTAATGGCTAGACCGTTGGGTTCCTAGCGCGTGGTACTGGGTTCGAGTCCCGGCCGGAAAGGAAATCTTAAATGCAAATATTTTTTTCTAATTTTATAATTCTTTTTTTTTTATTTTTCCCTTTTTCGAAGTCAGTCAGTCAGTCTGACAGTCAATCAGTCAAGCACTCAGTCATTCAGTCTCAGTCAGTCAGTCCAGTCAGTCAGTCACTCAGTCAGTCAGTTAGTCCTTCAGCCAGTCAGTCAAGCAGTCAGTCATTTAGTCTCAGTCAGTCAGTCATTCAGTCAGTCAGTCAGTCAGGCAGTCAGTCAGTCAGTCAGTCGGTCAGTCCTGTGCAGTCAGTTAGTCACTAAAGCAGTCAGTCAGTCTCAGTCAGTCAGTCAGTCAGTCAGTCCAGTCCAGTCTCAGTCAGTCAGTCAGTCTCGGTCAGTCAGTCAGTCAGTCATTCAGTCAGTCAGTCAGTCAGGCAGTCAGTCAGTCGGTCAGCCTTATTCAGTCAGTCTGTCAGTCAGTCAGTCAGTCAGCCTTATTCAGTCAGTCTGTCAGTCATCCTTATTCAGTCAGTCTGTCAGTCAGTCAGTCGGTCAGTCCTGTCCAGTCAGTTAGTCAGTCAAGCAGTCAGTCAGGTAGTCAAGCAGTCAGTCAGTCAGTGTCAGTCAGTCATTTAGTCATTCAGACAGTCAGTGAAATAGCCAGTCAGAGAGTCAAGCAGTCAGTCAGTCAGTCTCAGTCAGTCAGGCAGTTAGTCAGTCAGTCTCGGTCAGTCAGTGAGTCAGTCAGTCAGTATCAGTCAGTCAGTGAAATAGCCAGTCAGAGAGTCAAGCAGTCAGTCAGTCAGTCTCAGTCAGTCAGGCAGTTAGTCAGTCAGTCTCGGTCAGTCAGTGAGTCAGTCAGTCAGTATCAGTCAGTCAGTGAGTCAGTCTGTCAGTCAGGCAGTATCAGTCAGGCAGTAAGACTCCGCTCGACAGAACTCCGATAGCCTAATGGGTAGACCGCTGGTCTTCCAAGCGAGTGGCCTGGGTTCGAGTCCCAGCCGCAGCGAATATCTTCAATGTATATATTTCTTTTCTAATTTGAAAATTCTTTTTTTTTTCAATTTCTTTCCTTTGCAATTATTGATTATTTATGTAGGGAAGAAAATTCTGAGTCAGTTTAATTTTTCGACACGAAGATTTCAAAGTGTTTAAATAAACAATTACCAAGGTGCATTTTTTGTTTTTATTATATTTAAAACTCCCACCGACAGAGCTCCCATAGACTAATGGCTAGAGTGTTAGGCTTCCAAGCGAGTGGCCCTGGGTTCGAGTCCCAGCCTGAACGAAAATCTTCAATGTATACTTTTAGTTTCTAATTTGAAATTTCTTCTTCTTTTTTTTTTAATTTTTCTCTTTTGCGAATATTGATTATTTATGTAGGGAGAAAAATTCTGAGTCAGTTTAATTATTCGACCTGTAAATTTCAAAGTGTTTGAATCAATAATTACCAAGGTGCATTTTTTGTTTTTATTATATTTAAGACTTCCATCGACAGAGCTCCGATAGCCTAATGGCTAGACCGTTGGGTTCCTAGCGCGTGGTAAAGGGTTCGAGTCCCGGCCGGAAAGGAAATCTTAAATGCAAATATTTTTTTCTAATTTTATAATTCTTTTTTTTTTATTTTTCCCTTTTGCGAAGTCAGTCAGTCAGTCTGACAGTCAATCAGTCAAGCACTCAGTCATTCAGTCTCAGTCAGTCAGTCCAGTCAGTCAGTCACTCAGTCAGTCAGTTAGTCCTTCAGCCAGTCAGTCAAGCAGTCAGTCATTTAGTCTCAGTCAGTCAGTCATTCATTCAGTCAGTCAGTCAGGCAGTCAGTCAGTCAGTCAGTCGGTCAGTCCTGTGCAGTCAGTTAGTCACTAAAGCAGTCAGTCAGTCTCAGTCAGTCAGTCAGTCAGTCAGTCCAGTCCAGTCTCAGTCAGTCAGTCAGTCAGTCTCGGTCAGTCAGTCAGTCAGTCATTCAGTCAGTCAGTCAGTCAGGCAGTCAGTCAGTCGGTCAGCCTTATTCAGTCAGTCTGTCAGTCAGTCAGTCAGTCAGCCTTATTCAGTCAGTCTGTCAGTCATCCTTATTCAGTCAGTCTGTCAGTCAGTCAGTCGGTCAGTCCTGTCCAGTCAGTTAGTCAGTCAAGCAGTCAGTCAGGTAGTCAAGCAGTCAGTCAGTCAGTGTCAGTCAGTCATTTAGTCATTCAGTCAGTCAGTGAAATAGCCAGTCAGAGAGTCAAGCAGTCAGTCAGTCAGTCTCAGTCAGTCAGTTAGTCAGTCAGTCAGTCAGTCAGTCCAGTCTCAGTCAGTCAGGCAGTTAGTCAGTCAGTCTCGGTCAGTCAGTGAGTCAGTCAGTCAGTATCAGTCAGTCAGTGAGTCAGTCTGTCAGTCAGGCAGTATCAGTCAGGCAGTAAGACTCCGCTCGACAGAACTCCGATAGCCTAATGGCTAGACCGCTGGTCTTCCAAGCGAGTGGCCTGGGTTCGAGTCCCAGCCGGAGCGAATATCTTCAATGTATATATTTCTTTTCTAATTTGAAAATTCTTTTTTTTTCAATTTCTTTCCTTCGCAATTATTGATTATTTATGTAGGGAAGAAAATTCTGAGTCAGTTTAATTTTTCGACACCAAGATTTCAAAGTGTTTAAATAAACAATTACCAAGGTGCATTTTTTGTTTTTAATATATTTAAAACTCCCACCGACAGAGCTCCCATAGACTAATGGCTAGAGTGTTAGGCTTCCAAGCGAGTGGCCCTGGGTTCGAGTCCCAGCCTGAACGAAAATCTTCAATGTATACTTTTAGTTTCTAATTTGAAATTTCTTCTTCTTTTTTTTAAATTTTTCTCTTTTGCGAATATTGATTATTTATGTAGGGAGAAAAATTCTGAGTCAGTTTAATTATTCGACCTGTAAATTTCAAAGTGTTTGAATCAATAATTACCAAGGTGCATTTTTTGTTTTTATTATATTTAAGACTTCCATCGACAGAGCTCCGATAGCCTAATGGCTAGACTGTTGGGTTCCAAGCGCGTGGTACTGGGTTCGAGTACCGGCCGGAACGAAATTCTTCCATGTATATATTTCTCTTCTAATTTGAAGATTGTTTTTTTTTTTCAATTTCTTTCTTTTGCAAATATGGATTATTTATGTACGGAAGAAAATTCTGAGTCAGTTTAATCATTCGACCTTTAGATTTCAAAGATTTTAGATCAATAATTACTAAAGTGCATTTTTTGTTTTTATTATAATTAAGACACCGATCAACAGAGATCTGATAGTATATTGGCGAGAGCGTTGGGCTTCCATGAGTGTCGCCCTGGGTTCAAATCCCAGCCGGAAAGGAAATCTTAAATGCAAATATTTTTTTCTAATTTTATAATTCTTTTTTTTTATTTTTCCCTTTTGCGAAGTCAGTCAGTCAGTCTGACAGTCAATCAGTCAAGCACTCAGTCATTCAGTCTCAGTCAGTCAGTCCAGTCAGTCAGTCACTCAGTCAGTCAGTTAGTCCTTCAGCCAGTCAATCAAGCAGTCAGTCATTTAGTCTCAGTCAGTCAGTCATTCAGTCAGTCAGTCAGTCAGGCAGTCAGTCTCAGTCAGTCAGTCAGTCAGTCAGTCCAGTCCAGTCTCAGTCAGTCAGTCAGTCCGTCTCGGTCAGTCAGTCAGTCAGTCAGTCAGTCCAGTCCAGTCTCAGTCAGTCAGTCAGTCCGTCTCGGTCAGTCAGTCAGTCAGTCATTCAGTCAGTCAGTCAGTCAGGCAGTCAGTCAGTCGGTCAGCCTTATTCAGTCAGTCTGTCAGTCAGTCAGTCAGTCAGCCTTATTCAGTCAGTCTGTCAGTCATCCTTATTCAGTCAGTCTGTCAGTCAGTCAGTCAGTCAGCCTTATTCAGTCAGTCTGTCAGTCATCCTTATTCAGTCAGTCTGTCAGTCAGTCAGTCGGTCAGTCCTGTCCAGTCAGTTAGTCAGTCAAGCAGTCAGTCAGGTAGTCAAGCAGTCAGTCAGTCAGTGTCAGTCAGTCATTTAGTCATTCAGTCAGTCAGTGAAATAGCCAGTCAGAGAGTCAAGCAGTCAGTCAGTCCAGTCTCAGTCAGTCAGGCAGTTAGTCAGTCAGTCTCGGTCAGTCAGTGAGTCAGTCAGTCAGTATCAGTCAGTCAGTGAGTCAGTCTGTCAGTCAGGCAGTATCAGTCAGGCAGTAAGACTCCGCTCGACAGAACTCCGATAGCCTAATGGCTAGACCGCTGGTCTTCCAAGCGAGTGGCCTGGGTTCGAGTCCCAGCCGGAGCGAATATCTTCAATGTATATATTTCTTTTCTAATTTGAAAATTCTTTTTTTTTTCAATTTCTTTCCTTTGCAATTATTGATTATTTATGTAGGGAAGAAAATTCTGAGACAGTTTAATTTTTCGACACGAAGATTTCAAAGTGTTTAAATAAACAATTACCAAGGTGCATTTTTTGTTTTTATTTTATTTAAAACTCCCACCGACAGAGCTCCCATAGACTAATGGCTAGAGTGTTAGGCTTCCAAGCGAGTGGCCCTGGGTTCGAGTCCCAGCCTGAACGAAAATCTTCAATGTATACTTTTAGTTTCTAATTTGAAATTTCTTCTTCTTTTTTTTTTAATTTTTCTCTTTTGCGAATATTGATTATTTATGTAGGGAGAAAAATTCTGAGTCAGTTTAATTATTCGACCTGTAAATTTCAAAGTGTTTGAATCAATAATTACCAAGGTGCATTTTTTGTTTTTATTATATTTAAGACTTCCATCGACAGAGCTCCGATAGCCTAATGGCTAGACCGTTGGGTTCCTAGCGCGTGGTACTGGGTTCGAGTCCCGGCCGGGAAGGAAATCTTAAATGCAAATATTTTTTTCTAATTTTATAATTCTTTTTTTTTTATTTTTCCCTTTTGCGAAGTCAGTCAGTCAGTCTGACAGTCAATCAGTCAAGCACTCAGTCATTCAGTCTCAGTCAGTCAGTCCAGTCAGTCAGTCACTCAGTCAGTCAGTTAGTCCTTCAGCCAGTCAGTCAAGCAGTCAGTCATTTAGTCTCAGTCAGTCAGTCATTCAGTCAGTCACTCAGTCAGGCAGTCAGTCAGTCAGTCAGTCGGTCAGTCCTGTGCAGTCAGTTAGTCACTAAAGCAGTCAGTCAGTCTCAGTCAGTCAGTCAGTCAGTCAGTCCAGTCCAGTCCAGTCTCAGTCAGTCAGTCAGTCAGTCTCGGTCAGTCAGTCAGTCAGTCATTCAGTCAGTCAGTCAGTCAGGCAGTCAGTCAGTCGGTCAGCCTTATTCAGTCAGTCTGTCAGTCAGTCAGTCAGTCAGCCTTATTCAGTCAGTCTGTCAGTCATCCTTATTCAGTCAGTCTGTCAGTCAGTCAGTCGGTCAGTCCTGTCCAGTCAGTTAGTCAGTCAAGCAGTCAGTCAGGTAGTCAAGCAGTCAGTCAGTCAGTGTCAGTCAGTCATTTAGTCATTCAGTCAGTCAGTGAAATAGCCAGTCAGAGAGTCAAGCAGTCAGTCAGTCAGTCTCAGTCAGTCAGTTAGTCAGTCAGTCAGTCAGTCAGTCAGTCAGTCCAGTCTCAGTCAGTCAGGCAGTTAGTCAGTCAGTCTCGGTCAGTCAGTGAGTCAGTCAGTCAGTCAGGCAGTATCAGTCAGGCAGTAAGACTCCGCTCGACAGAACTCCGATAGCCTAATGGCTAGACCGCTGGTCTTCCAAGCGAGTGGCCTGGGTTCGAGTCTCAGCCGGAGCGAATATCTTCAATGTATATATTTCTTTTCTAATTTGAAAATTCTTTTTTTTTTCAATTTCTTTCCTTTGCAATTATTGATTATTTATGTAGGGAAGAAAATTCTGAGTCAGTTTAATTTTTCGACACAAAGATTTCAAAGTGTTTAAATAAACAATTACCAAGGTGCATTTTTTGTTTTTATTATATTTAAAACTCCCACCGACAGAGCTCCCATAGACTAATGGCTAGAGTGTTAGGCTTCCAAGCGAGTGGCCCTGGGTTCGAGTCCCGGCCGGAACGAAAATCTTCCATGTATATATTTCTCTTCTAATTTGAAGATTTTTTTTTTTGCAATTTCTTTCTTTTGCAAATATGGATTATTTATGTACGGAAGAAAATTCTGAGTCAGTTTAATCATTCGACCTTTAGATTTCAAAGATTTTAGATCAATAATTACTAAGGTGCATTTTTTGTTTTTATTATAATTAAGACACCGATCAACAGAGATAAGATAGTATATTGGCGAGAGCGTTGGGCTTCCATGAGTGTCGCCCTGGGTTCAAATCCCAGCCGGAAAGGAAATCTTGAATGCAAATATTTTTTTCTAATTTTATAATTCTTTTTTTTTTATTTTTCCCTTTTGCGAAGTCAGTCAGTCAGTCTGACAGTCAATCAGTCAAGCACTCAGTCATTCAGTCTCAGTCAGTCAGTCCAGTCAGTCAGTCACTCAGTCAGTCAGTTAGTCCTTCAGCCAGTCAGTCAAGCAGTCAGTCATTTAGTCTCAGTCAGTCAGTCATTCAGTCAGTCAGTCAGTCAGGCAGTCAGTCAGTCAGTCAGTCGGTCAGTCCTGTGCAGTCAGTTAGTCACTAAAGCAGTCAATCAGTCTCAGTCAGTCAGTCAGTCAGTCATTCCAGTCCAGTCTCAGTCAGTCAGTCAGTCAGTCTCGGTCAGTCAGTCAGTCAGTCATTCAGTCAGTCAGTCAGTCAGTCAGTCAGTCAGTCGGTCAGCCTTATTCAGTCAGTCTGTCAGTCAGTCAGTCAGTCATCCTTATTCAGTCAGTCTGTCAGTCAGTCAGTCGGTCAGTCCTGTCCAGTCAGTTAGTCAGTCAAGCAGTCAGTCAGGTAGTCAAGCAGTCAGTCAGTCAGTGTCAGTCAGTCATTTAGTCATTCAGTCAGTCAGTGAAATAGCCAGTCAGAGAGTCAAGCAGTCAGTCAGTCAGTCTCAGTCAGTCAGTTAGTCAGTCAGTCAGTCAGTCAGTCAGTCAGTCCAGTCTCAGTCAGTCAGGCAGTTAGTCAGTCAGTCTCGGTCAGTCAGTGAGTCAGTCAGTCAGTATCAGTCAGTCAGTGAGTCAGTCTGTCAGTCAGGCAGTAAGACTCCGCTCGACAGAACTCCGATAGCCTAATGGCTAGACCGCTGGTCTTCCAAGCGAGTGGCCTGGGTTCGAGTCCCAGCCGGAGCGAATATCTTCAATGTATATATTTCTTTTCTAATTTGAAAATTCTTTTTTTTTTTCAATTTCTTTCCTTTGCAATTATTGATTATTTATGTAGGGAAGAAAATTCTGAGTCAGTTTAATTTTTCGACACGAAGATTTCAAAGTGTTTAAATAAACAATTACCAAGGTGCATTTTTTGTTTTTATTATATTTAAAACTCCCACCGACAGAGCTCCCATAGACTAATGGCTAGAGTGTTAGGCTTCCAAGCGAGTGGCCCTGGGTTCGAGTCCCAGCCTGAACGAAAATCTGCAATGTATACTTTTAGTTTCTAATTTGAAATTTCTTCTTCTTTTTTTTTAAATTTTTCTCTTTTGCGAATATTGATTATTTATGTAGGGAGAAAAATTCTGAGTCAGTTTAATTATTCGACCTGTAAATTTCAAAGTGTTTGAATCAATAATTACCAAGGTGCATTTTTTGTTTTTATTATATTTAAGACTTCCATCGACAGAGCTCCGATAGCCTAATGGCTAGACCGTTGGGTTCCAAGCGCGTGGTACTGGGTTCGAGTCCCGGCCGGAACGAAAATCTTCCATGTATATATTTCTCTTCTAATTTGAAGATTCTTTTTTTTTTCAATTTCTTTCTTTTGCAAATATGGATTATTTATGTACGGAAGAAAATTCTGAGTCAGTTTAATCATTCGACCTTTAGATTTCAAAGATTTTAGATCAATAATTACTAAGGTGCATTTTTTGTTTTTATTATAATTAAGACACCGATCAACAGAGGTCCGATAGTATATTGGCGAGAGCGTTGGGCTTCCATGAGTGTCGCCCTGGGTTCAAATCCCAGCCGGAAAGGAAATCTTAAATGCAAATTTTTTTTTCTAATTTTATAATTCTTTTTTTTTTATTTTTCCCTTTTGCGAAGTCAGTCAGTCAGTCTGACAGTCAATCAGTCAAGCACTCAGTCATTCAGTCTCAGTCAGTCACTCAGTCAGTCAGTCACTCAGTCAGTCAGTTAGTCCTTCAGCCCGTCAGTCAAGCAGTCAGTCATTTAGTCTCAGTCAGTCAGTCATTCAGTCAGTCAGTCAGTTAGGCAGTCATTCAGTCAGTCAGTCGGTCAGTCCTGTGCAGTCAGTTAGTCACTAAAGCAGTCAGTCAGTCTCAGTCAGTCAGTCAGTCAGTCAGTCCAGTCCAGTCTCAGTCAGTCAGTCAGTCATTCAGTCAGTCAGTCAGTCAGGCAGTCAGTCAGTCGGTCAGCCTTATTCAGTCAGTCTCTCAGTCAGTCAGTCAGTCAGCCTTATTCAGTCAGTCTGTCAGTCATCCTTATTCAGTCAGTCTGTCAGTCAGTCAGTCGGTCAGTCCTGTCCAGTCAGTTAGTCAGTCAAGCAGTCAGTCAGGTAGTCAAGCAGTCAGTCAGTCAGTGTCAGTCAGTCATTTAGTCATTCAGTCAGTCAGTGAAATAGCCAGTCAGAGAGTCAAGCAGTCAGTCAGTCAGTCTCAGTCAGTCAGTTAGTCAGTCAGTCAGTCAGTCAGTCAGTCAGTCCAGTCTCAGTCAGTCAGGCAGTTAGTCAGTCAGTCTCGGTCAGTCAGTGAGTCAGTCAGTCAGTATCAGTCAGTCAGTGAGTCAGTCTGTCAGTCAGGCAGTATCAGTCAGGCAGTAAGACTCCGCTCGACAGAACTCCAAGAGCCTAATGGCTAGACCGCTGGTCTTCCAAGCGAGTGGCCTGGGTTCGAGTCCCAGCCGGAGCGAATATCTTCAATGTATATATTTCTTTTCTAATTTGAAAATTCTTTTTTTTTTCAATTTCTTTCCTTTGCAATTATTGATTATTTATGTAGGGAAGAAAATTCTGAGTCAGTTTAATTTTTCGACACGAAGATTTCAAAGTGTTTAAATAAACCATTACCAAGGTGCATTTTTTGTTTTTATTATATTTAAAACTCCCACCGACAGAGCTCCCATAGATTAATGGCTAGAGTGTTAGGCTTCCAAGCGAGTGGCCCTGGGTTCGAGTCCCAGCCTGAACGAAAATCTTCAATGTATACTTTTAGTTTCTAATTTGAAATTTCTTCTTCTTTTTTTTAATTTTTCTCTTTTGCGAATATTGATTATTTATGTAGGGAGAAAAATTCTGAGTCAGTTTAATTATTCGACCTGTAAATTTCAAAGTGTTTGAATCAATAATTACCAAGGTGCATTTTTTGTT
The DNA here is from genome assembly GCF_026930045.1 of Uloborus diversus. Taxonomy (NCBI): domain Eukaryota; kingdom Metazoa; phylum Arthropoda; class Arachnida; order Araneae; family Uloboridae; genus Uloborus; species Uloborus diversus. Next base: position 369,437 of record NW_026558791.1, read on the forward strand.
TTTATTATATTTAAGACTTCCATCGACAGAGCTCCGATAGCCTAATGGCTAGACCGTTGGGTTCCTAGCGCGTGGTACTGGGTTCGAGTCCCGGCCGGAAAGGAAATCTTAAATGCAAATATTTTTTTCTAATTTTATAATTCTTTTTTTTTTATTTTTCCCTTTTGCGAAGTCAGTCAGTCAGTCTGACAGTCAATCAGTCAAACACTCAGTCATTCAGTCTCAGTCAGTCAGTCCAGTCAGTCAGTCACTCAGTCAGTCAGTTAGTCCTTCAGCCAGTCAGTCAAGCAGTCAGTCATTTAGTCTCAGTCAGTCAGTCATTCAGTCAGTCAGTCAGTCAGGCAGTCAGTCAGTCAGTCAGTCAGTCGGTCAGTCCTGTGCAGTCAGTTAGTCACTAAAGCAGTCAGTCAGTCTCAGTCAGTCAGTCAGTCAGTCAGTCCAGTCCAGTCTCAGTCAGTCGGTCAGTCAGTCCCGGTCAGTCAGTCAGTCAGTCATTCAGTCAGTCAGTCAGTCAGGCAGTCAGTCAGTCGGTCAGCCTTATTCAGTCAGTCTGTCAGTCAGTCAGTCAGTCAGCCTTATTCAGTCAGTCTGTCAGTCATCCTTATTCTGTCAGTCAGTCAGTCGGTCAGTCCTGTCCAGTCAGTTAGTCAGTCAAGCAGTCAGTCAGTCAGTCAGTCAGTCGGTCAGTCCTGTGCAGTCAGTTAGTCACTAAAGCAGTCAGTCAGTCTCAGTCAGTCAGTCAGTCAGTCAGTCCAGTCCAGTCTCAGTCAGTCAGTCAGTCAGTCCCGGTCAGTCAGTCAGTCAGTCATTCAGTCAGTCAGTCAGTCAGGCAGTCAGTCAGTCGGTCAGCCTTATTCAGTCAGTCTGTCAGTCAGTCAGTCAGTCAGCCTTATTCAGTCAGTCTGTCAGTCATCCTTATTCAGTCAGTCTGTCAGTCAGTCAGTCGGTCAGTCCTGTCCAGTCAGTTAGTCAGTCAAGCAGTCAGTCAGGTAGTCAAGCAGTCAGTCAGTCAGTGTCAGTCAGTCATTAAGTCATTCAGTCAGTCAGTGAAATAGCCAGTCAGAGAGTCAAGCAGTCAGTCAGTCAGTCTCAGTCAGTCAGTTAGTATGTCAGTCAGTCAGTCAGTCAGTCAGTCCAGTCTCAGTCAGTCAGGCAGTTAGTCAGTCAGTCTCGGTCAGTCAGTGCGTCAGTCAGTCAGTATCAGTCAGTCAGTGAGTCAGTCTGTCAGTCAGGCAGTATCAGTCAGGCAGTAAGACTCCGCTCGACAGAACTCCGATAGCCTAATGGCTAGACCGCTGGTCTTCCAAGCGAGTGGCCTGGGTTCGAGTCCCAGCCGGAGCGAATATCTTCAATGTATATATTTCTTTTCTAATTTGAAAATTCTTTTTTTTTTTCAATTTCTTTCCTTTGCAATTATTGATTATTTATGTAGGGAAGAAAATTCTGAGTTAGTTTAATTTTTCGACACGAAGATTTCAAAGTGTTTAAATAAACAATTACCAAGGTGCATTTTTTGTTTTTATTATATTTAAAACTCCCACCGACAGAGCTCCCATAGACTAATGGCTAGAGTGTTAGGCTTCCAAGCGAGTGGCCCTGGGTTCGAGTCCCAGCCTGAACGAAAATCTTCAATGTATACTTTTAGTTTCTAATTTGAAATTTCTTCTTCTTTTTTTTTTAATTTTTCTCTTTTGCGAATATTGATTATTTATGTAGGGAGAAAAATTCTGAGTCAGTTTAATTATTCGACCTGTAAATTTCAAAGTGTTTGAATCAATAATTACCAAGGTGCATTTTTTGTTTTTATTATATTTAAGACTTCCATCGACAGAGCTCCGATAGCCTAATGGCTAGACCGTTGGGTTCCAAGCGCGTGGTACTGGGTTCGAGTCCCGGCCGGAACGAAAATCTTCCATGTATATATTTCTCTTCTAATTTGAAGATTCTTTTTTTTTTTCAATTTCTTTCTTTTGCAAATATGGATTATTTATGTACGGAAGAAAATTCTGAGTCAGTTTAATCATTCGACCTTTAGATTTCAAAGATTTTAGATCAATAATTACTAAGGTGCATTTTTTGTTTTTATTATAATTAAGACACCGATCAACAGAGATCCGATAGTATATTGGCGAGAGCGTTGGGCTTCCATGAGTGTCGCCCTCGGTTCAAATCCCAGCCGGAAAGGAAATCTTAAATGCAAATATTTTTTTCTAATTTTATAATTCTTTTTTTTTATTTTTCCCTTTTGCGAAGTCAGTCAGTCAGTCTGACAGTCAATCAGTCAAGCACTCAGTCATTCAGTCTCAGTCAGTCAGTCCAGTCAGTCAGTCACTCAGTCAGTCAGTTAGTCCTTCAGCCAGTCAGTCAAGCAGTCAGTCATTTAGTCTCAGTCAGTCAGTCATTCAGTCAGTCAGTCAGTCAGGCAGTCAGTCAGTCAGTCAGTCGGTCAGTCCTGTGCAGTCAGTTAGTCACTAAAGCAGTCAGTCAGTCTCAGGCAGTCAGTCAGTCAGTCAGTCCAGTCCAGTCTCAGTCAGTCAGTCAGTCAGTCTCGGTCAGTCAGTCAGTCAGTCATTCAGTCAGTCAGTCAGTCAGGCAGTCAGTCAGTCGGTCAGCCTTATTCAGTCAGTCTGTCAGTCAGTCAGTCAGTCAGCCTTATTCAGTCAGTCTGTCAGTCATCCTTATTCAGTCAGTCTGTCAGTCAGTCAGTCGGTCAGTCCTGTCCAGTCAGTTAGTCAGTCAAGCAGTCAGTCAGGTAGTCAAGAAGTCAGTCAGTCAGTGTCAGTCAGTCATTTAGTCATTCAGTCAGTCAGTGAAATAGCCAGTCAGAGAGTCAAGCAGTCAGTCAGTCAGTCTCAGTCAGTCAGTTAGTCAGTCAGTCAGTCAGTCAGTCCGTCAGTCCAGTCTCAGTCAGTCAGGCAGTTAGTCAGTCAGTCTCGGTCAGTCAGTGAGTCAGTCAGTCAGTATCAGTCAGTCAGTGAGTCAGTCTGTCAGTCAGGCAGTATCAGTCAGGCAGTAAGACTCCGCTCGACAGAACTCCAAGAGCCTAATGGCTAGACCGCTGGTCTTCCAAGCGAGTGGCCTGGGTTCGAGTCCCAGCCGGAGCGAATATCTTCAATGTATATATTTCTTTTCTAATTTGAAAATTCTTTTTTTTTTCAATTTCTTTCCTTTGCAATTATTGATTATTTATGTAGGGAAGAAAATTCTGAGTCAGTTTAATTTTTCGACACGAAGATTTCAAAGTGTTTAAGTAAACCATTACCAAGGTGCATTTTTTGTTTTTATTATATTTAAAACTCCCACCGACAGAGCTCCCATAGATTAATGGCTAGAGTGTTAGGCTTCCAAGCGAGTGGCCCTGGGTTCGAGTCCCAGCCTGAACGAAAATCTTCAATGTATACTTTTAGTTTCTAATTTGAAATTTCTTCTTCTTTTTTTTAATTTTTCTCTTTTGCGAATATTGATTATTTATGTAGGGAGAAAAATTCTGAGTCAGTTTAATTATTCGACCTGTAAATTTCAAAGTGTTTGAATCAATAATTACCAAGGTGCATTTTTTGTTTTTATTATATTTAAGACTTCCATCGACAGAGCTCCGATAGCCTAATGGCTAGACCGTTGGGTTCCTAGCGCGTGGTACTGGGTTCGAGTCAAGGCCGGAACGAAAATCTTCCATGTATATATTTCTCTTCTAATTTGAAGATTCTTTTTTTTTTCAATTTCTTTCTTTTGCAAATATGGATTATTTATGTACGGAAGAAAATTCTGAGTCAGTTTAATCATTCGACCTTTAGATTTCAAAGATTTTAGATCAATAATTACTAAGGTGCATTTTTTGTTTTTATTATAATTAAGACACCGATCAACAGAGATCCGATAGTATATTGGCGAGAGCGTTGGGCTTCCATGAGTGTCGCCCTCGGTTCAAATCCCGGCCGGAAAGGAAATCTTAAATGCAAATATTTTTTTCTAATTTTATAATTCTTTTTTTTTTATTTTTCCCTTTTGCGAAGTCAGTCAGTCAGTCTGACAGTCAATCAGTCAAACACTCAGTCATTCAGTCTCAGTCAGTCAGTCCAGTCAGTCAGTCACTCAGTCAGTCAGTTAGTCCTTCAGCCAGTCAGTCAAGCAGTCAGTCATTTAGTCTCAGTCAGTCAGTCATTCAGTCAGTCAGTCAGTCAGGCAGTCAGTCAGTCAGTCAGTCAGTCGGTCAGTCCTGTGCAGTCAGTTAGTCACTAAAGCAGTCAGTCAGTCTCAGTCAGTCAGTCAGTCAGTCAGTCCAGTCCAGTCTCAGTCAGTCGGTCAGTCAGTCCCGGTCAGTCAGTCAGTCAGTCATTCAGTCAGTCAGTCAGTCAGGCAGTCAGTCAGTCGGTCAGCCTTATTCAGTCAGTCTGTCAGTCAGTCAGTCAGTCAGCCTTATTCAGTCAGTCTGTCAGTCAGTCAGTCTGTCAGTCAGTCAGTCGGTCAGTCCTGTCCAGTCAGTTAGTCAGTCAAGCAGTCAGTCAGTCAGTCAGTCAGTCGGTCAGTCCTGTGCAGTCAGTTAGTCACTAAAGCAGTCAGTCAGTCTCAGTCAGTCAGTCAGTCAGTCAGTCCAGTCCAGTCAGTCAGTCAGTCAGTCAGTCCCGGTCAGTCAGTCAGTCAGTCAGTCATTCAGTCAGTCAGTCAGTCAGGCAGTCAGTCAGTCGGTCAGCCTTATTCAGTCAGTCTGTCAGTCAGTCAGTCAGTCAGCCTTATTCAGTCAGTCTGTCAGTCATCCTTATTCAGTCAGTCTGTCAGTCAGTCAGTCGGTCAGTCCTGTCCAGTCAGTTAGTCAGTCAAGCAGTCAGTCAGGTAGTCAAGCAGTCAGTCAGTCAGTGTCAGTCAGTCATTAAGTCATTCAGTCAGTCAGTGAAATAGCCAGTCAGAGAGTCAAGCAGTCAGTCAGTCAGTCTCAGTCAGTCAGTTAGTATGTCAGTCAGTCACTCAGTCAGTCAGTCCAGTCTCAGTCAGTCAGGCAGTTAGTCAGTCAGTCTCGGTCAGTCAGTGAGTCAGTCAGTCAGTATCAGTCAGTCAGTGAGTCAGTCTGTCAGTCAGGCAGTATCAGTCAGGCAGTAAGACTCCGCTCGACAGAACTCCGATAGCCTAATGGCTAGACCGCTGGTCTTCCAAGCGAGTGGCCTGGGTTCGAGTCCCAGCCGGAGCGAATATCTTCAATGTATATATTTCTTTTCTAATTTGAAAATTCTTTTTTTTTTTCAATTTCTTTCCTTTGCAATTATTGATTATTTATGTAGGGAAGAAAATTCTGAGTTAGTTTAATTTTTCGACACGAAGATTTCAAAGTGTTTAAATAAACAATTACCAAGGTGCATTTTTTGTTTTTATTATATTTAAAACTCCCACCGACAGAGCTCCCATAGACTAATGGCTAGAGTGTTAGGCTTCCAAGCGAGTGGCCCTGGGTTCGAGTCCCAGCCTGAACGAAAATCTTCAATGTATACTTTTAGTTTCTAATTTGAAATTTCTTCTTCTTTTTTTTTTAATTTTTCTCTTTTGCGAATATTGATTATTTATGTAGGGAGAAAAATTCTGAGTCAGTTTAATTATTCGACCTGTAAATTTCAAAGTGTTTGAATCAATAATTACCAAGGTGCATTTTTTGTTTTTATTATATTTAAGACTTCCATCGACAGAGCTCCGATAGCCTAATGGCTAGACCGTTGGGTTCCAAGCGCGTGGTACTGGGTTCGAGTCCCGGCCGGAACGAAAATCTTCCATGTATATATTTCTCTTCTAATTTGAAGATTCTTTTTTTTTTCAATTTCTTTCTTTTGCAAATATGGATTATTTATGTACGGAAGAAAATTCTGAGTCAGTTTAATCATTCGACCTTTAGATTTCAAAGATTTTAGATCAATAATTACTAAGGTGCATTTTTGTTTTTATTATAATTAAGACACCGATCAACAGAGATCCGATACTATATTGGCGAGAGCGTTGGGCTTCCATGAGTGTCGCCCTGGGTTCAAATCCCAGCCGGAAAGGAAATCTTAAATGCAAATATTTTTTTCTAATTTTATAATTCTTTTTTTTTTATTTTTCCCTTTTGCGAAGTCAGTCAGTTAGTCCTTCAGCCAGTCAGTCAAGCAGTCAGTCATTTAGTCTCAGTCAGTCAGTCCAGTCAGTCAGTCACTCAGTCAGTCAGTTAGTCCTTCAGCCAGTCAGTCAAGCAGTCAGTCATTTAGTCTCAGTCAGTCAGTCATTCAGTCAGTCAGTCAGTCAGGCACTCAGTCAGTCAGTCAGTCGGTCAGTCCTGTGCAGTCAGTTAGTCACTAAAGCAGTCAGTCAGTCTCAGTCAGTCAGTCAGTCAGTCAGTCCAGTCCAGTCTCAGTCAGTCAGTCAGTCAGTCTCGGTCAGTCAGTCAGTCAGTCATTCAGTCAGTCAGTCAGTCAGGCAGTCAGTGAGTCGGTCAGCCTTATTCAGTCAGTCTGTCAGTCAGTCAGTCAGTCAGCCTTATTCAGTCAGTCTGTCAGTCATCCTTATTCAGTCAGTCTGTCAGTCAGTCAGTCGGTCAGTCCTGTCCAGTCAGTTAGTCAGTCAAGCAGTCAGTCAGGTAGTCAAGCAGTCAGTCAGTCAGTGTCAGTCAGTCATTTAGTCATTCAGTCAGTCAGTGAAATAGCCAGTCAGAGAGTCAAGCAGTCAGTCAGTCAGTCTCAGTCAGTCAGTTAGTCAGTCAGTCAGTCAGTCAGTCAGTCAGTCCAGTCTCAGTCAGTCAGGCAGTTAGTCAGTCAGTCTCGGTCAGTCAGTGAGTCAGTCAGTCAGTATCAGTCAGTCAGTGAGTCAGTCTGTCAGTCAGGCAGTATCAGTCAGGCAGTAAGACTCCGCTCGACAGAACTCCGATAGCCTAATGGCTAGACCGCTGGTCTTCCAAGCGAGTGGCCTGGGTTCGAGTCCCAGCCGGAGCGAATATCTTCAATGTATATATTTCTTTTCTAATTTAAAAATTCTTTTTTTTTTTTCAAATTCTTTCCTTTGCAATTATTGATTATTTATGTAGGGAAGAAAATTCTGAGTTAGTTTAATTTTTCGACACGAAGATTTCAAAGTGTTTAAATAAACAATTACCAAGGTGCATTTTTTGTTTTTATTATATTTAAAACTCCCACCGACAGAGCTCCCATAGACTAATGGCTAGAGTGTTAGGCTTCCAAGCGAGTGGCCCTGGGTTCGAGTCCCAGCCTGAACGAAAATCTTCAATGTATACTTTTAGTTTCTAATTTGAAATTTCTTCTTCTTTTTTTTTTAATTTTTCTCTTTTGCGAATATTGATTATTTATGTAGGGAGAAAAATTCTGAGTCAGTTTAATTATTCGACCTGTAAATTTCAAAGTGTTTGAATCAATAATTACCAAGGTGCATTTTTTGTTTTTATTATATTTAAGACTTCCATCGACAGAGCTCCGATAGCCTAATGGCTAGACCGTTGGGTTCCAAGCGCGTGGTACTGGGTTCGAGTCCCGGCCGGAACGAAAATCTTCCATGTATATATTTCTCTTCTAATTTGAAGATTCTTTTTTTTTTCAATTTCTTTCTTTTGCAAATATGGATTATTTATGTACGGAAGAAAATTCTGAGTCAGTTTAATCATTCGACCTTTAGATTTCAAAGATTTTAGATCAATAATTACTAAGGTGCATTTTTTGTTTTTATTATAATTAAGACACCGATCAACAGAGATCCGATAGTATATTGGCGAGAGCGTTGGGCTTCCATGAGTGTCGCCCTCGGTTCAAATCCCAGCCGGAAAGGAAATCTTAAATGCAAATATTTTTTTCTAATTTTATAATTCTTTTTTTTTATTTTTCCCTTTTGCGAAGTCAGTCAGTCAGTCTGACAGTCAATCAGTCAAGCACTCAGTCATTCAGTCTCAGTCAGTCAGTCCAGTCAGTCAGTCACTCAGTCAGTCAGTTAGTCCTTCAGCCAGTCAGTCAAGCAGTCAGTCATTTAGTCTCAGTCAGTCAGTCATTCAGTCAGTCAGTCAGTCAGGCAGTCAGTCAGTCAGTCAGTCGGTCAGTCCTGTGCAGTCAGTTAGTCACTAAAGCAGTCAGTCAGTCTCAGTCAGTCAGTCAGTCAGTCAGTCCAGTCCAGTCTCAGTCAGTCAGTCAGTCAGTCTCGGTCAGTCAGTCAGTCAGTCATTCAGTCAGTCAGTCAGTCAGGCAGTCAGTCAGTCGGTCAGCCTTATTCAGTCAGTCTGTCAGTCAGTCAGTCAGTCAGCCTCATTCAGTCAGTCTGTCAGTCATCCTTATTCAGTCAGTCTGTCAGTCAGTCAGTCGGTCAGTCCTGTCCAGTCAGTTAGTCAGTCAAGCAGTCAGTCAGGTAGTCAAGCAGTCAGTCAGTCAGTGTCAGTCAGTCATTTAGTCATTCAGTCAGTCAGTGAAATAGCCAGTCAGAGAGTCAAGCAGTCAGTCAGTCAGTCTCAGTCAGTCAGTTAGTCAGTCAGTCAGTCAGTCAGTCAGTCTCAGTCAGTCAGGCAGTCAGTCTCGGTCAGTCAGTGAGTCAGTCAGTCAGTATCAGTCAGTCAGTGAGTCAGTCTGTCAGTCAGGCAGTATCAGTCAGGCAGTAAGACTCCGCTCGACAGAACTCCGATAGCCTAATGGCTAGACCGCTGGTGTTCCAAGCGAGTGGCCTGGGTTCGAGTCCCAGCCGGAGCGAATATCTTCAATGTATATATTTCTTTTCTAATTTGAAAATTCTTTTTTTTTTTCAATTTCTTTCCTTTGCAATTATTGATTATTTATGTAGGGAAGAAAATTCTGAGTCAGTTTAATTTTTCGACACGAAGATTTCAAAGTGTTTAAATAAACAATTACCAAGGTGCATTTTTTGTTTTTATTATATTTAAAACTCTCACCGACAGAGCTCCCATAGACTAATGGCTAGAGTGTTAGGCTTCCAAGCGAGTGGCCCTGGGTTCGAGTCCCAGCCTGAACGAAAATCTTCAATGTATACTTTTAGTTTCTAATTTGAAATTTCTTCTTCTTTTTTTTTTAATTTTTCTCTTTTGCGAATATTGATTATTTATGTAGGGAGAAAAATTCTGAGTCAGTTTAATTATTCGACCTGTAAATTTCAAAGTGTTTGAATCAATAATTACCAAGGTGCATTTTTTGTTTTTATTATATTTAAGACTTCCATCGACAGAGCTCCGATAGCCTAATGGCTAGACCGTTGGGTTCCAAGCGCGTGGTACTGGGTTCGAGACCCGGCCGGAACGAAAATCTTCCATGTATATATTTCTCTTCTAATTTGAAGATTCTTTTTTTTTTCAATTTCTTTCTTTTGCAAATATGGATTATTTATGTACGGAAGAAAATTCTGAGTCAGTTTAATCATTCGACCTTTAGATTTCAAAGATTTTAAATCAATAATTACTAAGGTGCATTTTTTGTTTTTATTATAATTAAGACACCGATCAACAGAGATCCGATAGTATATTGGCGAGAGCGTTGGGCTTCCATGAGTGTCGCCCTGGGTTCAAATCCCAGCCGGAAAGGAAATCTTAAATGCAAATATTTTTTTCTAATTTTATAATTCTTTTTTTTTATTTTTCCCTTTTGCGAAGTCAGTCAGTCAGTCTGACAGTCAATCAGTCAAGCACTCAGTCATTCAGTCTCAGTCAGTCAGTCCAGTCAGTCAGTCACTCAGTCAGTCAGTTAGTCCTTCAGCCAGTCAGTCAAGCAGTCAGTCATTTAGTCTCAGTCAGTCAGTCATTCAGTCAGTCAGTCAGTCAGGCAGTCAGTCAGTCAGTCAGTCGGTCAGTCCTGTGCAGTCAGTTAGTCACTAAAGCAGTCAGTCAGTCTCAGTCAGTCAGTCAGTCAGTCAGTCCAGTCCAGTCTCAGTCAGTCAGTCAGTCAGTCTCGGTCAGTCAGTCAGTCAGTCATTCAGTCAGTCAGTCAGTCAGGCAGTCAGTGAGTCGGTCAGCCTTATTCAGTCAGTCTGTCAGTCAGTCAGTCAGTCAGCCTTATTCAGTCAGTCTGTCAGTCATCCTTATTCAGTCAGTCTGTCAGTCAGTCAGTCGGTCAGTCCTGTCCAGTCAGTTAGTCAGTCAAGCAGTCAGTCAGTCAGTGTCAGTCAGTCATTTAGTCATTCAGTCAGTCAGTGAAATAGCCAGTCAGAGAGTCAAGCAGTCAGTCAGTCAGTCTCAGTCAGTCAGTTAGTCAGTCAGTCAGTCAGTCAGTCAGTCAGTCCAGTCTCAGTCAGTCAGGCAGTTAGTCAGTCAGTCTCGGTCAGTCAGTGAGTCAGTCAGTCAGTATCAGTCAGTCAGTGAGTCAGTCTGTCAGTCAGGCAGTATCAGTCAGGCAGTAAGACTCCGCTCGACAGAACTCCGATAGCCTAATGGCTAGACCGCTGGTCTTCCAAGCGAGTGGCCTGGGTTCGAGTCCCAGCCGGAGCGAATATCTTCAATGTATATATTTCTTTTCTAATTTAAAAATTCTTTTTTTTTTTCAAATTCTTTCCTTTGCAATTATTGATTATTTATGTAGGGAAGAAAATTCTGAGTTAGTTTAATTTTTCGACACGAAGATTTCAAAGTGTTTAAATAAACAATTACCAAGGTGCATTTTTTGTTTTTATTATATTTAAAACTCCCACCGACAGAGCTCCCATAGACTAATGGCTAGAGTGTTAGGCTTCCAAGCGAGTGGCCCTGGGTTCGAGTCCCAGCCTGAACGAAAATCTTCAATGTATACTTTTAGTTTCTAATTTGAAATTTCTTCTTCTTTTTTTTTTAATTTTTCTCTTTTGCGAATATTGATTATTTATGTAGGGAGAAAAATTCTGAGTCAGTTTAATTATTCGACCTGTAAATTTCAAAGTGTTTGAATCAATAATTACCAAGGTGCATTTTTTGTTTTTATTATATTTAAGACTTCCATCGACAGAGCTCCGATAGCCTAATGGCTAGACCGTTGGGTTCCAAGCGCGTGGTACTGGGTTCGAGTCCCGGCCGGAACGAAAATCTTCCATGTATATATTTCTCTTCTAATTTGAAGATTCTTTTTTTTTTCAATTTCTTTCTTTTGCAAATATGGATTATTTATGTACGGAAGAAAATTCTGAGTCAGTTTAATCATTCGACCTTTAGATTTCAAAGATTTTAGATCAATAATTACTAAGGTGCATTTTTTGTTTTTATTATAATTAAGACACCGATCAACAGAGATCCGATAGTATATTGGCGAGAGCGTTGGGCTTCCATGAGTGTCGCCCTCGGTTCAAATCCCAGCCGGAAAGGAAATCTTAAATGCAAATATTTTTTTCTAATTTTATAATTCTTTTTTTTTATTTTTCCCTTTTGCGAAGTCAGTCAGTCAGTCTGACAGTCAATCAGTCAAGCACTCAGTCATTCAGTCTCAGTCAGTCAGTCCAGTCAGTCAGTCACTCAGTCAGTCAGTTAGTCCTTCAGCCAGTCAGTCAAGCAGTCAGTCATTTAGTCTCAGTCAGTCAGTCATTCAGTCAGTCAGTCAGTCAGGCAGTCAGTCAGTCAGTCAGTCGGTCAGTCCTGTGCAGTCAGTTAGTCACTAAAGCAGTCAGTCAGTCTCAGTCAGTCAGTCAGTCAGTCAGTCCAGTCCAGTCTCAGTCAGTCAGTCAGTCAGTCTCGGTCAGTCAGTCAGTCAGTCATTCAGTCAGTCAGTCAGTCAGGCAGTCAGTCAGTCGGTCAGCCTTATTCAGTCAGTCTGTCAGTCAGTCAGTCAGTCAGCCTTATTCAGTCAGTCTGTCAGTCATCCTTATTCAGTCAGTCTGTCAGTCAGTCAGTCGGTCAGTCCTGTCCAGTATGTTTGTCAGTCAAGCAGTCAGTCAGGTAGTCAAGCAGTCAGTCAGTCAGTGTCAGTCAGTCATTTAGTCATTCAGTCAGTCAGTGAAATAGCCAGTCAGAGAGTCAAGCAGTCAGTCAGTCAGTCTCAGTCAGTCAGTTAGTCAGTCAGTCAGTCAGTCAGTCAGTCTCAGTCAGTCAGGCAGTCAGTCTCGGTCAGTCAGTGAGTCAGTCAGTCAGTATCAGTCAGTCAGTGAGTCAGTCTGTCAGTCAGGCAGTATCAGTCAGGCAGTAAGACTCCGCTCGACAGAACTCCGATAGCCTAATGGCTAGACCGCTGGTCTTCCAAGCGAGTGGCCTGGGTTCGAGTCCCAGCCGGAGCGAATATCTTCAATGTATATATTTCTTTTCTAATTTGAAAATGTTTTTTTTTTCAATTTCTTTCCTTTGCAATTATTGATTATTTATGTAGGGAAGAAAATTCTGAGTCAGTTTAATTTTTCGACACAAAGATTTCAAAGTGTTTAAATAAACAATTACCAAGGTGCATTTTTTGTTTTTATTATATTTAAAACTCCCACCGACAGAGCTCCCATAGACTAATGGCTAGAGTGTTAGGCTTCCAAGCGAGTGGCCCTGGGTTCGAGTCCCAGCCTGAACGAAAATCTTCAATGTATACTTTTAGTTTCTAATTTGAAATTTCTTCTTCTTTTTTTTTTAATTTTTCTCTTTTGCGAATATTGATTATTTATGTAGGGAGAAAAATTCTGAGTCAGTTTAATTATTCGACCTGTAAATTTCAAAGTGTTTGAATCAATAATTACCAAGGTGCATTTTTTGTTTTTATTATATTTAAGACTTCCATCGACAGAGCTCCGATAGCCTAATGGCTAGACCGTTGGGTTCCAAGCGCGTGGTACTGGGTTCGAGTCCCGGCCGGAACGAAAATCTTCCATGTATATATTTCTCTTCTAATTTGAAGATTCTTTTTTTTTTTTCAATTTCTTTCTTTTGCAAATATGGATTATTTATGTACGGAAGAAAATTCTGAGTCAGTTTAATCATTCGACCTTTAGATTTCAAAGATTTTAGATCAATAATTACTAAGGTGCATTTTTGTTTTTATTATAATTAAGACACCGATCAACAGAGATCCGATAGTATATTGGCGAGAGCGTTGGGCTTCCATGAGTGTCGCCCTGGGTTCAAATCCCAGCCGGAAAGGAAATCTTAAATGCAAATATTTTTTTCTAATTTTATAATTCTTTTTTTTTTATTTTTCCCTTTTGCGAAGTCAGTCAGTTAGTCCTTCAGCCAGTCAGTCAAGCAGTCAGTCATTTAGTCTCAGTCAGTCAGTCCAGTCAGTCAGTCACTCAGTCAGTCAGTTAGTCCTTCAGCCAGTCAGTCAAGCAGTCAGTCATTTAGTCTCAGTCAGTCAGTCATTCAGTCAGTCAGTCAGTCAGGCACTCAGTCAGTCAGTCAGTCGGTCAGTCCTGTGCAGTCAGTTAGTCACTAAAGCAGTCAGTCAGTCTCAGTCAGTCAGTCAGTCAGTCCAGTCCAGTCTCAGTCAGTCAGTCAGTCAGTCTCGGTCAGTCAGTCAGTCAGTCATTCAGTCAGTCAGTCAGTCAGGCAGTCAGTCAGTCGGTCAGCCTTATTCAGTCAGTCTGTCAGTCAGTCAGTCAGTCAGCCTTATTCAGTCAGTCTGTCAGTCATCCTTATTCAGTCAGTCTGTCAGTCAGTCAGTCGGTCAGTCCTGTCCAGTCAGTTAGTCAGTCAAGCAGTCAGTCAGGTAGTCAAGAAGTCAGTCAGTCAGTGTCAGTCAGTCATTTAGTCATTCAGTCAGTCAGTGAAATAGCCAGTCAGAGAGTCAAGCAGTCAGTCAGTCAGTCTCAGTCAGTCAGTTAGTCAGTCAGTCAGTCAGTCAGTCCGTCAGTCCAGTCTCAGTCAGTCAGGCAGTTATTCAGTCAGTCTCGGTCAGTCAGTGAGTCAATCAGTCAGTATCAGTCAGTCAGTGAGTCAGTCTGTCAGTCAGGCAGTATCAGTCAGGCAGTAAGACTCCGCTCGACAGAACTCCGATAGCCTAATGGCTAGACCGCTGGTCTTCCAAGCGAGTGGCCTGGGTTCGAGTCCCAGCCGGAGCGAATATCTTCAATGTATATATTTCTTTTCTAATTTGAAAATTCTTTTTTTTTTTAATTTCTTTCCTTTGCAATTATTGATTATTTATGTAGGGAAGAAAATTCTGAGTCAGTTTAATTTTTCGACACGAAGATTTCAAAGTGTTTAAATAAACAATTACCAAGGTGCATTTTTTGTTTTTATTATATTTAAAACTCCCACCGACAGAGCTCCCATAGACTAATGGCTAGAGTGTTAGGCTTCCAAACGAGTGGCCCTGGGTTCGAGTCCCAGCCTGAACGAAAATCTTCAATGTATACTTTTAGTTTCTAATTTGAAATTTCTTCTTCTTTTTTTTTTAATTTTTCTCTTTTGCGAATATTGATTATTTATGTAGGGAGAAAAATTCTGAGTCAGTTTAATTATTCGACCTGTAAATTTCAAAGTGTTTGAATCAATAATTACCAAGGTGCATTTTTTGTTTTTATTATATTTAAGACTTCCATCGACAGAGCTCCGATAGCCTAATGGCTAGACCGTTGGGTTCCAAGCGCGTGGTACTGGGTTCGAGTCCCGGCCGGAACGAAAATCTTCCATGTATATATTTCTCTTCTAATTTGAAGATTCTTTTTTTTTTTCAATTTCTTTCTTTTGCAAATATGGATTATTTATGTACGGAAGAAAATTCTGAGTCAGTTTAATCATTCGACCTTTAGATTTCAAAGATTTTAGATCAATAATTACTAAGGTGCATTTTTGTTTTTATTATAATTAAGACACCGATCAACAGAGATCCGATACTATATTGGCGAGAGCGTTGGGCTTCCATGAGTGTCGCCCTGGGTTCAAATCCCAGCCGGAAAGGAAATCTTAAATGCAAATATTTTTTTCTAATTTTATAATTCTTTTTTTTTTATTTTTCCCTTTTGCGAAGTCAGTCAGTTAGTCCTTCAGCCAGTCAGTCAAGCAGTCAGTCATTTAGTCTCAGTCAGTCAGTCCAGTCAGTCAGTCACTCAGTCAGTCAGTTAGTCCTTCAGCCAGTCAGTCAAGCAGTCAGTCATTTAGTCTCAGTCAGTCAGTCATTCAGTCAGTCAGTCAGTCAGGCACTCAGTCAGTCAGTCAGTCGGTCAGTCCTGTGCAGTCAGTTAGTCACTAAAGCAGTCAGTCAGTCTCAGTCAGTCAGTCAGTCAGTCAGTCCAGTCCAGTCTCAGTCAGTCAGTCAGTCAGTCTCGGTCAGTCAGTCAGTCAGTCATTCAGTCAGTCTGTCAGTCAGTCAGTCAGTCAGCCTTATTCAGTCAGTCTGTCAGTCATCCTTATTCAGTCAGTCTGTCAGTCATCCTTATTCAGTCAGTCTGTCAGTCAGTCAGTCGGTCAGTCCTGTCCAGTCAGTTAGTCAGTCAAGCAGTCAGTCAGGTAGTCAAGCAGTCAGTCAGTCAGTGTCAGTCAGTCATTTAGTCATTCAGTCAGTCAGTGAAATAGCCAGTCAGAGAGTCAAGCAGTCAGTCAGTCAGTCTCAGTCAGTCAGTTAGTCAGTCAGTCAGTCAGTCAGTCAGTCAGTCCAGTCTCAGTCAGTCAGGCAGTTAGTCAGTCAGTCTCGGTCAGTCAGTGAGTCAGTCAGTCAGTATCAGTCAGTCAGTGAGTCAGTCTGTCAGTCAGGCAGTATCAGTCAGGCAGTAAGACTCCGCTCGACAGAACTCCGATAGCCTAATGGCTAGACCGCTGGTCTTCCAAGCGAGTGGCCTGGGTTCGAGTCCCAGCCGGAGCGAATATCTTCAATGTATATATTTCTTTTCTAATTTAAAAATTCTTTTTTTTTTTCAAATTCTTTCCTTTGCAATTATTGATTATTTATGTAGGGAAGAAAATTCTGAGTTAGTTTAATTTTTCGACACGAAGATTTCAAAGTGTTTAAATAAACAATTACCAAGGTGCATTTTTTGTTTTTATTATATTTAAAACTCCCACCGACAGAGCTCCCATAGACTAATGGCTAGAGTGTTAGGCTTCCAAGCGAGTGGCCCTGGGTTCGAGTCCCAGCCTGAACGAAAATCTTCAATGTATACTTTTAGTTTCTAATTTGAAATTTCTTCTTCTTTTTTTTTTAATTTTTCTCTTTTGCGAATATTGATTATTTATGTAGGGAGAAAAATTCTGAGTCAGTTTAATTATTCGACCTGTAAATTTCAAAGTGTTTGAATCAATAATTACCAAGGTGCATTTTTTGTTTTTATTATATTTAAGACTTCCATCGACAGAGCTCCGATAGCCTAATGGCTAGACCGTTGGGTTCCAAGCGCGTGGTACTGGGTTCGAGTCCCGGCCGGAACGAAAATCTTCCATGTATATATTTCTCTTCTAATTTGAAGATTCTTTTTTTTTTCAATTTCTTTCTTTTGCAAATATGGATTATTTATGTACGGAAGAAAATTCTGAGTCAGTTTAATCATTCGACCTTTAGATTTCAAAGATTTTAGATCAATAATTACTAAGGTGCATTTTTTGTTTTTATTATAATTAAGACACCGATCAACAGAGATCCGATAGTATATTGGCGAGAGCGTTGGGCTTCCATGAGTGTCGCCCTCGGTTCAAATCCCAGCCGAAAAGGAAATCTTAAATGCAAATATTTTTTTCTAATTTTATAATTCTTTTTTTTTATTTTTCCCTTTTGCGAAGTCAGTCAGTCAGTCTGACAGTCAATCAGTCAAGCACTCAGTCATTCAGTCTCAGTCAGTCAGTCCAGTCAGTCAGTCACTCAGTCAGTCAGTTAGTCCTTCAGCCAGTCAGTCAAGCAGTCAGTCATTTAGTCTCAGTCAGTCAGTCATTCAGTCAGTCAGTCAGTCAGGCAGTCAGTCAGTCAGTCAGTCGGTCAGTCCTGTGCAGTCAGTTAGTCACTAAAGCAGTCAGTCAGTCTCAGTCAGTCAGTCAGTCAGTCAGTCCAGTCCAGTCTCAGTCAGTCAGTCAGTCAGTCTCGGTCAGTCAGTCAGTCAGTCATTCAGTCAGTCAGTCAGTCAGGCAGTCAGTCAGTCGGTCAGCCTTATTCAGTCAGTCTGTCAGTCAGTCAGTCAGTCAGCCTCATTCAGTCAGTCTGTCAGTCATCCTTATTCAGTCAGTCTGTCAGTCAGTCAGTCGGTCAGTCCTGTCCAGTCAGTTAGTCAGTCAAGCAGTCAGTCAGGTAGTCAAGCAGTCAGTCAGTCAGTGTCAGTCAGTCATTTAGTCATTCAGTCAGTCAGTGAAATAGCCAGTCAGAGAGTCAAGCAGTCAGTCAGTCAGTCTCAGTCAGTCAGTTAGTCAGTCAGTCAGTCAGTCAGTCAGTCTCAGTCAGTCAGGCAGTCAGTCTCGGTCAGTCAGTGAGTCAGTCAGTCAGTATCAGTCAGTCAGTGAGTCAGTCTGTCAGTCAGGCAGTATCAGTCAGGCAGTAAGACTCCGCTCGACAGAACTCCGATAGCCTAATGGCTAGACCGCTGGTGTTCCAAGCGAGTGGCCTGGGTTCGAGTCCCAGCCGGAGCGAATATCTTCAATGTATATATTTCTTTTCTAATTTGAAAATCCTTTTTTTTTTTTCAATTTCTTTCCTTTGCAATTATTGATTATTTATGTAGGGAAGAAAATTCTGAGTCAGTTTAATTTTTCGACACGAAGATTTCAAAGTGTTTAAATAAACAATTACCAAGGTGCATTTTTTGTTTTTATTATATTTAAAACTCTCACCGACAGAGCTCCCATAGACTAATGGCTAGAGTGTTAGGCTTTCAAGCGAGTGGCCCTGGGTTCGAGTCCCAGCCTGAACGAAAATCTTCAATGTATACTTTTAGTTTCTAATTTGAAATTTCTTCTTCTTTTTTTTTTAATTTTTCTCTTTTGCGAATATTGATTATTTATGTAGGGAGAAAAATTCTGAGTCAGTTTAATTATTCGACCTGTAAATTTCAAAGTGTTTGAATCAATAATTACCAAGGTGCATTTTTTGTTTTTATTATATTTAAGACTTCCATCGACAGAGCTCCGATAGCCTAATGGCTAGACTGTTGGGTTCCAAGCGCGTGGTACTGGGTTCGAGTCCCGGCAGGAACTAAAATCTTCCATGTATATATTTCTCTTCTAATTTGAAGATTCTTTTTTTTTTCAATTTCTTTCTTTTGCAAATATGGATTATTTATGTACGGAAGAAAATTCTGAGTCAGTTTAATCATTCGACCTTTAGATTTCAAAGATTTTAGATCAATAATTACTAAGGTGCATTTTTGTTTTTATTATAATTCAGACACCGATCAACAGAGATCCGATAGTATATTGGCGAGAGCGTTGGGCTTCCATGAGTGTCGCCCTGGGTTCAAATCCCAGTCGGAAAGGAAATCTTAAATGCAAATATTTTTTTCTAATTTTATAATTCTTTTTTTTTTATTTTTCCCTTTTGCGAAGTCAGTCAGTCAGTCTGACAGTCAATCAGTCAAGCACTCAGTCATTCAGTCTCAGTCAGTCAGTCCAGTCAGTCAGTCACTCAGTCAGTCAGTTAGTCCTTCAGCCAGTCAGTCAAGCAGTCAGTCATTTAGTCTCAGTCAGTCAGTCATTCAGTCAGTCAGTCAGTCAGGCAGTCAGTCAGTCAGTCAGTCGGTCAGTCCTGTGCAGTCAGTTAGTCACTAAAGCAGTCAGTCAGTCTCAGTCAGTCAGTCAGTCAGTCAGTCCAGTCCAGTCTCAGTCAGTCAGTCAGTCAGTCTCGGTCAGTCAGTCAGTCAGTCATTCAGTCAGTCAGTCAGTCAGGCAGTCAGTCAGTCGGTCAGCCTTATTCAGTCAGTCTGTCAGTCAGTCAGTCAGTCAGCCTTATTCAGTCAGTCTGTCAGTCATCCTTATTCAGTCAGTCTGTCAGTCAGTCAGTCGGTCAGTCCTGTCCAGTCAGTTAGTCAGTCAAGCAGTCAGTCAGGTAGTCAAGCAGTCAGTCAGTCAGTGTCAGTCAGTCATTTAGTCATTCAGTCAGTCAGTGAAATAGCCAGTCAGAGAGTCAAGCAGTCAGTCAGTCAGTCTCAGTCAGTCAGTTAGTCAGTCAGTCAGGCAGTCAGTCAGTCAGTCCAGTCTCAGTCAGTCAGGCAGTTAGTCAGTCAGTCAGGCAGTTAGTCAGTCAGTCTCGGTCAGTCAGTGAGTCAGTCAGTCAGTATCAGTCAGTCAGTGAGTCAGTCTGTCAGTCAGGCAGTATCAGTCAGGCAGTAAGACTCCGCTCGACAGAACTCCGATAGCCTAATGGCTAGACCGCTGGTCTTCCAAGCGAGTGGCCTGGGTTCGAGTCCCAGCCGGAGCGAATATCCTCAATGTATATATTTCTTTTCTAATTTGAAAATTCTTTTTTTTTTAATTTCTTTCCTTTGCAATTATTGATTATTTATGTAGGGAAGAAAATTCTGAGTCAGTTTAATTTTTCGACACGAAGATTTCAAAGTGTTTAAATAAACAATTACCAAGGTGCATTTTTTGTTTTTATTATATTTAAAACTCCCACCGACAGAGCTCCCATAGACTAATGGCTAGAGTGTTAGGCTTCCAAACGAGTGGCCCTGGGTTCGAGTCCCAGCCTGAACGAAAATCTTCAATGTATACTTTTAGTTTCTAATTTGAAATTACTTCTTCTTTTTTTTTAAATTTTTCTCTTTTGCGAATATTGATTATTTATGTAGGGAGAAAAATTCTGAGTCAGTTTATTTATTCGACCTGTAAATTTCAAAGTGTTTGAATCAATAATTACCAAGGTGCATTTTTTGTTTTTATTATATTTAAGACTTCCATCGACAGAGCTCCGATAGCCTAATGGCTAGACCGTTGGGTTCCAAGCGCGTGGTACTGGGTTCGAGTCCCGGCCGGAACGACAATCTTCCATGTATATATTTCTCTTCTAATTTGAAGATTCTTTTTTTTTTTCAATTTCTTTCTTTTGCAAATATGGATTATTTATGTACGGAAGAAAATTCTGAGTCAGTTTAATCATTCGACCTTTAGATTTCAAAGATTTTAGATCAATAATTACTAAGGTGCATTTTTGTTTTTATTATAATTAAGACACCGATCAACAGAGATCCGATAGTATATTGGCGAGAGCGTTGGGCTTCCATGAGTGTCGCCCTGGGTTCAAATCCCAGCCGGAAAGGAAATCTTAAATGCAAATATTTTTTTCTAATTTTATAATTCTTTTTTTTTTATTTTTCATTTTTGCGAAGTCAGTCAGTCAGTCTGACAGTCAATCAGTCAAGCACTCAGTCATTCAGTCTCAGTCAGTCAGTCCAGTCAGTCAGTCACTCAGTCAGTCAGTTAGTCCTTCAGCCAGTCAGTCAAGCAGTCAGTCATTTAGTCTCAGTCAGTCAGTCATTCAGTCAGTCAGTCAGTCAGGCAGTCAGTCAGTCAGTCAGTCGGTCAGTCCTGTGCAGTCAGTTAGTCACTAAAGCAGTCAGTCTCAGTCAGTCAGTCAGTCAGTCAGTCCAGTCCAGTCTCAGTCAGTCAGTCAGTCAGTCTCGGTCAGTCAGTAAGTCAGTCATTCAGTCAGTCAGTCAGTCAGGCAGTCAGTCAGTCGGTCAGCCTTATTCAGTCAGTCTGTCAGTCAGTCAGTCAGTCAGCCTTATTCAGTCAGTCTGTCAGTCATCCTTATTCAGTCAGTCTGTCAGTCAGTCAGTCGGTCAGTCCTGTCCAGTCAGTTAGTCAGTCAAGCAGTCAGTCAGGTAGTCAAGCAGTCAGTCAGTCAGTGTCAGTCAGTCATTTAGTCATTCAGTCAGTCAGTGAAATAGCCAGTCAGAGAGTCAGTCAGTCAGTCAGTCAGTCCAGTCTCAGTCAGTCAGGCAGTTAGTCAGTCAGTCAGTCGGTCAGTCCTGTGCAGTCAGTTAGTCACTAAAGCAATCAGTCAGTCTCAGTCAGTCAGTCAGTCCAGTCCAGTCTCAGTCAGTCAGTCAGTCCAGTCCAGTCTCAGTCAGTCAGTCAGTCAGTCTCGGTCAGTCAGTCAGTCAGTCATTCAGTCAGTCAGTCAGTCAGGCAGTCAGTCAGTCGTTCAGCCTTATTCAGTCAGTCTGTCAGTCAGTCAGTCTGTCAGTCAGCCTTATTCAGTCAGTCAGGCAGTCAGTCAGTCGTTCAGCCTTATTCAGTCAGTCTGTCAGTCAGTCAGTCTGTCAGTCAGTCGGTCAGTCCTGTCCAGTCAGTTAGTCAGTCAAGCAGTCAGTCAGGTAGTCAAGCAGTCAGTCAGTCAGTGTCAGTCAGTCATTTAGTCATTCAGTCAGTCAGTGAAATAGCCAGTCAGAGAGTCAAGCACTCAGTCAGTCAGTCTCAGTCAGTCAGTCAGTCAGTCAGTCAGTCAGTCAGTCAGTCAGTCCAGTCTCAGTCAGTCAGGCAGTTAGTCAGTCAGTCTCGGTCAGTCAGTGAGTCAGTCAGTCAGTATCAGTCAGTCAGTGAGTCAGTCTGTCAGTCAGGCAGTATCAGTCAGGCAGTACGACTCCGCTCGACAGAACGCCGATAGCCTAATGGCTAGACCGCTGGTCTTCCAAGCGAGTGGCCTGGGTTCGAGTCCCAGCTGGAGCGAATATCTTCAATGTATATATTTCTTTTCTAATTTGAAAATTCTTTTTTTTTCAATTTCTTTCCTTTGCAATTATTGATTATTTATGTAGGGAAGAAAATTCTGAGTCAGTTTAATTTTTCGACACGAAGATTTCAAAGTGTTTAAATAAACAATTACCAAGGTGCATTTTTTGTTTTTATTATATTTAAAACTCCCACCGACAGAGCGCCCATAGACTAATGGCTAGAGTGTTAGGCTTGAAAGCGAGTGGCCCTGGGTTCGAGTCCCAGCCTGAACGAAAATCTTCAATGTATACTTTTAGTTTCTAATTTGAAATTTCTTCTTCTTTTTTTTTAATTTTTCTCTTTTGCGAATATTGATTATTTATATAGGGAGAAAAATTCTGAGTCAGTTTAATTATTCGACCTGTAAATTTCAAAGTGTTTGAATCAATAATTACCAAGGTGCATTTTTTGTTTTTATTATATTTAAGACTTCCATCGACAGAGCTCCGATAGCCTAATGGCTAGACCGTTGGGTTCCAAGCGCGTGGTACTGGGTTCGAGTCCCGGCCGGAACGAAATTCTTCCATGTATATATTTCTCTTCTAATTTGAAGATTCTTTTTTTTTTCAATTTCTTTCTTTTGCAAATATGGATTATTTATGTACGGAAGAAAATTCTGAGTCAGTTTAATCATTCGACCTTTAGATTTCAAAGATTTTAGATCAATAATTACTAAGGTGCATTTTTTGTTTTTATTATAATTAAGACACCGATCAACAGAGATCCGATAGTATATTGGCGAGAGCGTTGGGCTTCCATGAGTGTCGCCCTGGGTTCAAATCCCAGCCGGAAAGGAAATCTTAAATGCAAATATTTTTTTCTAATTTTATAATTCTTTTTTTTTTATTTTTCCCTTTTGCGAAGTCAGTCAGTCAGTCTGACAGTCAATCAGTCAAGCACTCAGTCATTCAGTCTCAGTCAGTCAGTCCAGTCAGTCAGTCACTCAGTCAGTCAGTTAGTCCTTCAGCCAGTCAGTCAAGCAGTCAGTCATTTAGTCTCAGTCAGTCAGTCATTCAGTCAGTCAGTCAGTCAGTCAGTCAGTCGGTCAGTCCTGTGCAGTCAGTTAGTCACTAAAGCAGTCAGTCAGTCTCAGTCAGTCAGTCAGTCCAGTCCAGTCTCAGTCAGTCAGTCAGTCAGTCTCGGTCAGTCAGTCAGTCAGTCATTCAGTCAGTCAGTCAGTCAGGCAGTCAGTCAGTCGGTCAGCCTTATTCAGTCAGTCTGTCAGTCAGTCAGTCAGTCAGCCTTATTCAGTCAGTCTGTCAGTCATCCTTATTCAGTCAGTCTGGCAGTCAGTCAGTCGGTCAGTCCTGTCCAGTCAGTTAGTCAGTCAAGCAGTCAGTCAGGTAGTCAAGCAGTCAGTCAGTCAGTGTCAGTCAGTCATTTAGTCATTCAGTCAGTCAGTGAAATAGCCAGTCAGAGAGTCAAGCAGTCAGTCAGTCAGTCTCAGTCAGTCAGTTAGTCAGTCCGTCAGTCAGTCAGTCAGTCAGTCCAGTCTCAGTCAGTCAGGCAGTTAGTCAGTCAGTCTCGGTCAGTCAGTGAGTCAGTCAGTCAGTGAGTCAGTCTGTCAGTCAGGCAGTATCAGTCAGGCAGTAAGACTCCGCTCGCCAGAACTCCGATAGCCTAATGGCTAGACCGCTGGTCTTCCAAGCGAGTGGCCTGGGTTCGAGTCCCAGCCGGAGCGAATATCTTCAATGTATATATTTCTTTTCTAATTTGAAAATTCTTTTTTTTTAAATTTCTTTCCTTTGCAATTATTGATTATTTATGTAGGGAAGAAAATTCTGAGTCAGTTTAATTTTTCGACACGAAGATTTCAAAGTGTTTAAATAAACAATTACCAAGGTGCATTTTTTGTTTTTATTATATTTAAAACTCCCACCGACAGAGCTCCCATAGACTAATGGCTAGAGTGTTAGGCTTGAAAGCGAGTGGCCCTGGGTTCGAGTCCCAGCCTGAACGAAAATCTTCAATGTATACCTTTAGTTTCTAATTTGAAATTTCTTCTTCTTTTTTTTAAAATTTTTCTCTTTTGCGAATATTGATTATTTATGTAGGGAGAAAAATTCTGAGTCAGTTTAATTATTCGACCTGTAAATTTCAAAGTGTTTGAATCAATAATTACCAAGGTGCATTTTTTGTTTTTATTATATTTAAGACTTCCATCGACAGAGCTCCGATAGCCTAATGGCTAGACCGTTGGGTTCCAAGCGCGTGGTACTGGGTTCGAGTCCCGGCCGGAACGAAAATCTTCCATGTATATATTTCTCTTCTAATTTGAAGATTCTTTTTTTTTTCAATTTCTTTCTTTTGCAAATATGGATTATTTATGTACGGAAGAAAATTCTGAGTCAGTTTAATCATTCGACCTTTAGATTTCAAAGATTTTAGATCAATATTTACTAAGGTGCATTTTTTGTTTTTATTATAATTAAGACACCGATCAACAGAGATCCGATAGTATATTGGCGAGAGCGTTGGGCTTCCATGAGTGTCGCCCTGGGTTCAAATCCCAGCCGGAAAGGATATCTTAAATGCAAATATTTTTTTCTAATTTTATAATTCTTTTTTTTTATTTTTCATTTTTGCGAAGTCAGTCAGTCAGTCTGACAGTCAATCAGTCAAGCACTCAGTCATTCAGTCTCAGTCAGTCAGTCCAGTCAGTCACTCAGTCAGTCAGTTAGTCCTTCAGCCAGTCAGTCAAGCAGTCAGTCATTTAGTCTCAGTCAGTCAGTCATTCAGTCAGTCAGTCAGTCAGGCAGTCAGTCAGTCAGCCAGTCGGTCAGTCCTGTGCAGTCAGTTAGTCACTAAAGCAGTCAGTCAGTCTCAGTCAGTCAGTCAGTCAGTAAGTCCAGTCCAGTCTCAGTCAGTCAGTCAGTCTCGGTCAGTCAGTAAGTCAGTCAGTCAGTCTCGGTCAGTCAGTAAGTCAGTCATTCAGTCAGTCAGGCAGTCAGTCAGTCGGTCAGCCTTATTCAGTCAGTCTGTCAGTCAGTCAGTCAGTCAGCCTTATTCAGTCAGTCTGTCAGTCATCCTTATTCAGTCAGTCTGTCAGTCAGTCAGTCGGTCAGTCCTGTCCAGTCAGTTAGTCAGTCAAGCAGTCAGTCAGGTAGTCAAGCAGTCAGTCAGTCAGTGTCAGTCAGTCATTTAGTCATTCAGTCAGTCAGTGAAATAGCCAGTCAGAGAGTCAAGCAGTCAGTCAGTCAGTCAGTCAGTCAGTCAGTCCAGTCTCAGTCAGTCAGGCAGTTAGTCAGTCAGTCTCGGTCAGTCAGTGAGTCAGTCAGTCAGTATCAGTCAGTCAGTGAGTCAGTCTGTCAGTCAGGCAGTATCAGTCAGGCAGTAAGACTCCGCTCGACAGAACTCCGATAGCCTAATGGCTAGACCGCTGGTCTTCCAAGCGAGTGGCCTGGGTTCGAGTCCCAGCCGGAGCGAATATCTTCAATGTATATATTTCTTTTCTAATTTGAAAATTCTTTTTTTTTCAATTTCTTTCCTTTGCAATTATTGATTATTTATGTAGGGAAGAAAATTCTGAGTCAGTTTAATTTTTCGACACGAAGATTTCAAAGTGTTTAAATAAACAATTACCAAGGTGCATTTTTTGTTTTTATTATATTAAAAACTCCCACCGACAGAGCTCCCATAGACTAATGGCTAGAGTGTTAGGCTTCCAAGCGAGTGGCCCTGGGTTCGAGTCCCAGCCTGAACGAAAATCTTCAATGTATACTTTTAGTTTCTAATTTGAAATTTCTTCTTCTTTTTTTTTAATTTTTCTCTTTTGCGAATATTGATTATTTATATAGGGAGAAAAATTCTGAGTCAGTTTAATTATTCGACCTGTAAATTTCAAAGTGTTTGAATCAATAATTACCAAGGTGCATTTTTTGTTTTTATTATATTTAAGACTTCCATCGACAGAGCTCCGATAGCCTAATGGCTAGACCGTTGGGTTCCAAGCGCGTGGTACTGGGTTCGAGTCCCGGCCGGAACGAAATTCTTCCATGTATATATTTCTCTTCTAATTTGAAGATTCTTTTTTTTTTCAATTTCTTTCTTTTGCAAATATGGATTATTTATGTACGGAAGAAAATTCTGAGTCAGTTTAATCATTCGACCTTTAGATTTCAAAGATTTTAGATCAATAATTACTAAGGTGCATTTTTTGTTTTTATTATAATTAAGACACCGATCAACAGAGATCCGATAGTATATTGGCGAGAGCGTTGGGCTTCCATGAGTGTCGCCCTGGGTTCAAATCCCAGCCGGAAAGGAAATCTTAAATGCAAATATTTTTTTCTAATTTTATAATTCTTTTTTTTTTATTTTTCCCTTTTGCGAAGTCAGTCAGTCAGTCTGACAGTCAATCAGTCAAGCACTCAGTCATTCAGTCTCAGTCAGTCAGTCCAGTCAGTCAGTCACTCAGTCAGTCAGTTAGTCCTTCAGCCAGTCAGTCAAGCAGTCAGTCATTTAGTCTCAGTCAGTCAGTCATTCAGTCAGTCAGTCAGTCAGTCAGTCAGTCGGTCAGTCCTGTGCAGTCAGTTAGTCACTAAAGCAGTCAGTCAGTCTCAGTCAGTCAGTCAGTCCAGTCCAGTCTCAGTCAGTCAGTCAGTCAGTCTCGGTCAGTCAGTCAGTCAGTCATTCAGTCAGTCAGTCAGTCAGGCAGTCAGTCAGTCGGTCAGCCTTATTCAGTCAGTCTGTCAGTCAGTCAGTCAGTCAGCCTTATTCAGTCAGTCTGTCAGTCATCCTTATTCAGTCAGTCTGGCAGTCAGTCAGTCGGTCAGTCCTGTCCAGTCAGTTAGTCAGTCAAGCAGTCAGTCAGGTAGTCAAGCAGTCAGTCAGTCAGTGTCAGTCAGTCATTTAGTCATTCAGTCAGTCAGTGAAATAGCCAGTCAGAGAGTCAAGCAGTCAGTCAGTCAGTCTCAGTCAGTCAGTTAGTCAGTCCGTCAGTCAGTCAGTCAGTCAGTCCAGTCTCAGTCAGTCAGGCAGTTAGTCAGTCAGTCTCGGTCAGTCAGTGAGTCAGTCAGTCAGTGAGTCAGTCTGTCAGTCAGGCAGTATCAGTCAGGCAGTAAGACTCCGCTCGCCAGAACTCCGATAGCCTAATGGCTAGACCGCTGGTCTTCCAAGCGAGTGGCCTGGGTTCGAGTCCCAGCCGGAGCGAATATCTTCAATGTATATATTTCTTTTCTAATTTGAAAATTCTTTTTTTTTAAATTTCTTTCCTTTGCAATTATTGATTATTTATGTAGGGAAGAAAATTCTGAGTCAGTTTAATTTTTCGACACGAAGATTTCAAAGTGTTTAAATAAACAATTACCAAGGTGCATTTTTTGTTTTTATTATATTTAAAACTCCCACCGACAGAGCTCCCATAGACTAATGGCTAGAGTGTTAGGCTTCCAAGCGAGTGGCCCTGGGTTCGAGTCCCAGCCTGAACGAAAATCTTCAATGTATTCTTTTAGTTTCTAATTTGAAATTTCTTCTTCTTTTTTTTAAAATTTTTCTCTTTTGCGAATATTGATTATTTATGTAGGGAGAAAAATTCTGAGTCAGTTTAATTATTCGACCTGTAAATTTCAAAGTGTTTGAATCAATAATTACCAAGGTGCATTTTTTGTTTTTATTATATTTAAGACTTCCATCGACAGAGCTCCGATAGCCTAATGGCTAGACCGTTGGGTTCCAAGCGCGTGGTACTGGGTTCGAGTCCCGGCCGGAACGAAAATCTTCCATGTATATATTTCTCTTCTAATTTGAAGATTCTTTTTTTTTTCAATTTCTTTCTTTTGCAAATATGGATTATTTATGTACGGAAGAAAATTCTGAGTCAGTTTAATCATTCGACCTTTAGATTTCAAAGATTTTAGATCAATATTTACTAAGGTGCATTTTTTGTTTTTATTATAATTAAGACACCGATCAACAGAGATCCGATAGTATATTGGCGAGAGCGTTGGGCTTCCATGAGTGTCGCCCTGGGTTCAAATCCCAGCCGGAAAGGATATCTTAAATGCAAATATTTTTTTCTAATTTTATAATTCTTTTTTTTTATTTTTCATTTTTGCGAAGTCAGTCAGTCAGTCTGACAGTCAATCAGTCAAGCACTCAGTCATTCAGTCTCAGTCAGTCAGTCCAGTCAGTCACTCAGTCAGTCAGTTAGTCCTTCAGCCAGTCAGTCAAGCAGTCAGTCATTTAGTCTCAGTCAGTCAGTCATTCAGTCAGTCAGTCAGTCAGGCAGTCAGTCAGTCAGCCAGTCGGTCAGTCCTGTGCAGTCAGTTAGTCACTAAAGCAGTCAGTCAGTCTCAGTCAGTCAGTCAGTCAGTAAGTCCAGTCCAGTCTCAGTCAGTCAGTCAGTCTCGGTCAGTCAGTAAGTCAGTCAGTCAGTCTCGGTCAGTCAGTAAGTCAGTCATTCAGTCAGTCAGGCAGTCAGTCAGTCGGTCAGCCTTATTCAGTCAGTCTGTCAGTCAGTCAGTCAGTCAGCCTTATTCAGTCAGTCTGTCAGTCATCCTTATTCAGTCAGTCTGTCAGTCAGTCAGTCGGTCAGTCCTGTCCAGTCAGTTAGTCAGTCAAGCAGTCAGTCAGGTAGTCAAGCAGTCAGTCAGTCAGTGTCAGTCAGTCATTTAGTCATTCAGTCAGTCAGTGAAATAGCCAGTCAGAGAGTCAAGCAGTCAGTCAGTCAGTCAGTCAGTCAGTCAGTCCAGTCTCAGTCAGTCAGGCAGTTAGTCAGTCAGTCTCGGTCAGTCAGTGAGTCAGTCAGTCAGTATCAGTCAGTCAGTGAGTCAGTCTGTCAGTCAGGCAGTATCAGTCAGGCAGTAAGACTCCGCTCGACAGAACTCCGATAGCCTAATGGCTAGACCGCTGGTCTTCCAAGCGAGTGGCCTGGGTTCGAGTCCCAGCCGGAGCGAATATCTTCAATGTATATATTTCTTTTCTAATTTGAAAATTCTTTTTTTTTCAATTTCTTTCCTTTGCAATTATTGATTATTTATGTAGGGAAGAAAATTCTGAGTCAGTTTAATTTTTCGACACGAAGATTTCAAAGTGTTTAAATAAACAATTACCAAGGTGCATTTTTTGTTTTTATTATATTAAAAACTCCCACCGACAGAGCTCCCATAGACTAATGGCTAGAGTGTTAGGCTTCCAAGCGAGTGGCCCTGGGTTCGAGTCCCAGCCTGAACGAAAATCTTCAATGTATACTTTTAGTTTCTAATTTGAAATTTCTTCTTCTTTTTTTTTAATTTTTCTCTTTTGCGAATATTGATTATTTATGTAGGGAGAAAAATTCTGAGTCAGTTTAATTATTCGACCTGTAAATTTCAAAGTGTTTGAATCAATAATTACCAAGGTGCATTTTTTGTTTTTATTATATTTAAGACTTCCATCGACAGAGCTCCGATAGCCTAATGGCTAGACCGTTGGGTTCCTAGCGCGTGGTACTGGGTTCGAGTCCCGGCCGGAAAGGAAATCTTAAATGCAAATATTTTTTTATAATTCTTTTTTTTTATTTTTCCCTTTTGCGAAGTCAGTCAGTCAGTCTGACAGTCAATCAGTCAAGCACTCAGTCATTCAGTCTCAGTCAGTCAGTCCAGTCAGTCAGTCAGTCACTCAGTCAGTCAGTTAGTCCTTCAGCCAGTCAGTCAAGCAGTCAGTCATTTAGTCTCAGTCAGTCAGTCATTCAGTCAGTCAGTCAGTCAGGCAGTCAGTCAGTCAGTCAGTCGGTCAGTCCTGTGCAGTCAGTTAGTCACTAAAGCAGTCAGTCAGTCTCAGTCAGTCAGTCAGTCAGTCAGTCCAGTCCAGTCTCAGTCAGTCAGTCAGTCAGTCTCGGTCAGTCAGTCAGTCAGTCATTCAGTCAGTCAGTCAGTCAGGCAGTCAGTCAGTCGTTCAGCCTTATTCAGTCAGTCTGTCAGTCAGTCAGTCTGTCAGTCAGCCTTATTCAGTCAGTCTGTCAGTCAGTCAGTCTGTCAGTCAGCCTTATTCAGTCAGTCTGTCAGTCAGTCAGTCTGTCAGTCAGCCTTATTCAGTCAGTCTGTCAGTCAGTCAGTCGGTCAGTCCTGTCCAGTCAGTTAGTCAGTCAAGCAGTCAGTCAGGTAGTCAAGCAGTCAGTCAGTCAGTGTCAGTCAGTCATTTAGTCATTCAGTCAGTCAGTGAAATAGCCAGTCAGAGAGTCAAGCAGTCAGTCAGTCAGTCTCAGTCAGTCAGTTAGTCAGTCAGTCAGTCAGTCAGTCAGTCCAGTCTCAGTCAGTCAGGCAGTTAGTCAGTCAGTCTCGGTCAGTCAGTGAGTCAGTCAGTCAGTATCAGTCAGTCAGTGAGTCAGTCTGTCAGTCAGGCAGTATCAGTCAGGCAGTAAGACTCCGCTCGACAGAACGCCGATAGCCTAATGGCTAGACCGTTGGTCTTCCAAGCGAGTGGCCTGGGTTCGAGTCCCAGCCGGAGCGAATATCTTCAATGTATATATTTCTTTTCTAATTTGAAAATTCTTTTTTTTTTTCAATTTCTTTCCTTTGCAATTATTGATTATTTATGTAGGGAAGAAAATTCTGAGTCAGTTTAATTTTTCGACACGAAGATTTCAAAGTGTTTAAATAAACAATTACCAAGGTGCATTTTTTGTTTTTATTATATTTAAAACTCCCACCGACAGAGCTCCCATAGACTAATGGCTAGAGTGTTAGGCTTGAAAGCGAGTGGCCCTGGGTTCGAGTCCCAGCCTGAACGAAAATCTTCAATGTATACCTTTAGTTTCTAATTTGAAATTTCTTCTTCTTTTTTTTTTAATTTTTCTCTTTTGCGAATATTGATTATTTATGTAGGGAGAAAAATTCTGAGTCAGTTTAATTATTCGACCTGTAAATTTCAAAGTGTTTGAATCAATAATTACCAAGGTGCATTTTTTGTTTTTATTATATTTAAGACTTCCATCGACAGAGCTCCGATAGCCTAATGGCTAGACCGTTGGGTTCCAAGCGCGTGGTACTGGGTTCGAGTCCCGGCCGGAACGAAATTCTTCCATGTATATATTTCTCTTCTAATTTGAAGATTCTTTTTTTTTTCAATTTCTTTCTTTTTCAAATATGTATTATTTATGTACGGAAGAAAATTCTGAGTCAGTTTAATCATTCGACCTTTAGATTTCAAAGATTTTAGATCAATAATTACTAAGGTGCATTTTTTGTTTTTATTATAATTAAGACACCGATACACAGAGATCCGATAGTATATTGGCGAGAGCGTTGGGCTTCCATGAGTGTCGCCCTGGGTTCAAATCCCAGCCGGAATGGAAATCTTAAATGCAAACATTTTTTTCTAATTTTATAATTCTTTTTTTTTTATTTTTCCCTTTTGCGAAGTCAGTCAGTCAGTCTGACAGTCAATCAGTCAAGCACTCAGTCATTCAGTCTCAGTCAGTCAGTCCAGTCAGTCAGTCACTCAGTCAGTCAGTTAGTCCTTCAGCCAGTCAGTCAAGCAGTCAGTCATTTAGTCTCAGTCAGTCAGTCATTCAGTCAGTCAGTCAGTCAGGCAGTCAGTCAGTCAGTCAGTCGGTCAGTCCTGTGCAGTCAGTTAGTCACTAAAGCAGTCAGTCAGTCTCAGTCAGTCAGTCAGTCAGTCAGTCCAGTCCAGTCTCAGTCAGTCAGTCAGTCAGTCTCGGTCAGTCAGTCAGTCAGTCATTCAGTCAGTCAGTCAGTCAGGCAGTCAGTCAGTCGGTCAGCCTTATTCAGTCAGTCTGTCAGTCAGTCAGTCAGTCAGCCTTATTCAGTCAGTCTGTCAGTCATCCTTATTCAGTCAGTCTGTCAGTCAGTCAGTCGGTCAGTCCTGTCCAGTCAGTTAGTCAGTCAAGCAGTCAGTCAGGTAGTCAAGCAGTCAGTCAGTCAGTGTCAGTCAGTCATTTAGTCATTCAGTCAGTCAGTGAAATAGCCAGTCAGAGAGTCAAGCAGTCAGTCAGTCAGTCTCAGTCAGTCAGTTAGTCAGTCAGTCAGTCAGTCAGTCAGTCAGTCCAGTCTCAGTCAGTCAGGCAGTTAGTCAGTCAGTCTCGGTCAGTCAGTGAGTCAGTCAGTCAGTATCAGTCAGTCAGTGAGTCAGTCTGTCAGTCAGGCAGTATCAGTCAGGCAGTAAGACTCCGCTCGACAGAACTCCGATAGCCTAATGGCTAGACCGCTGGTCTTCCAAGCGAGTGGCCTGGGTTCGAGTCCCAGCCGGAGCGAATATCTTCAATGTATATATTTCTTTTCTAATTTGAAAATTCTTTTTTTTTTTTCAATTTCTTTCCTTTGCAATTATTGATTATTTATGTAGGGAAGAAAATTCTGAGTCAGTTTAATTTTTCGACACGAAGATTTCAAAGTGTTTAAATAAACAATTACCAAGGTGCATTTTTTGTTTTTATTATATTTAAAACTCCCACCGACAGAGCTCCCATAGACTAATTGCTAGAGTGTTAGGCTTCCAAGCGAGTGGCCCTGGGTTCGAGTCCCAGCCTGAACGAAAATCTTCAATGTATACTTTTAGTTTCTAATTTGAAATTTCTTCTTCTTTTTTTTTAATTTTTCTCTTTTGCGAATATTGATTATTTATGTAGGGAGAAAAATTCTGAGTCAGTTTAATCATTCGACCTGTAAATTTCAAAGTGTTTGAATCAATAATTACCAAGGTGCATTTTTTGTTTTTATTATATTTAAGACTTCCATCGACAGAGCTCCGATAGCCTAATGGCTAGAACGTTGGGTCCCAAGCGCGTGGTACTGGGTTCGAGTCCCGGCCGGAACGAAAATCTTCCATGTATATATTTCTTTTCTAATTTGACAATTCTTTTTTTTTCAATTTCTTTCTTTTGCAAATATGGATTATTTATGTACGGAAGAAAATTCTGAGTCAGTTTAATCATTCGACCTTTAGATTTCAAAGATTTTAGATCAATAATTACTAAGGTGCATTTTTTGTTTTTATTATAATTAAGACACCGATCAACAGAGATCCGATAGTATATTGGCGAGAGCGTTGGGCTTCCATGAGTGTCGCCCTGGGTTCAAATCCCAGCCGGAAAGGAAATCTTAAATGCAAATATTTTTTTCTAATTTTATAATTCTTTTTTTTTATTTTTCATTTTTGCGAAGTCAGTCAGTCAGTCTGACAGTCAATCAGTCAAGCACTCAGTCATTCAGTCTCAGTCAGTCAGTCCAGTCAGTCACTCAGTCAGTCAGTTAGTCCTTCAGCCAGTCAGTCAAGCAGTCAGTCATTTAGTCTCAGTCAGTCAGTCATTCAGTCAGTCAGTCAGTCAGGCAGTCAGTCAGTCAGCCAGTCGGTCAGTCCTGTGCAGTCAGTTAGTCACTAAAGCAGTCAGTCAGTCTCAGTCAGTCAGTCAGTCAGTCAGTCCAGTCCAGTCTCAGTCAGTCAGTCAGTCTCGGTCAGTCAGTAAGTCAGTCAGTCAGTCTCGGTCAGTCAGTAAGTCAGTCATTCAGTCAGTCAGGCAGTCAGTCAGTCGGTCAGCCTTATTCAGTCAGTCTGTCAGTCAGTCAGTCAGTCAGCCTTATTCAGTCAGTCTGTCAGTCATCCTTATTCAGTCAGTCTGTCAGTCAGTCAGTCGGTCAGTCCTGTCCAGTCAGTTAGTCAGTCAAGCAGTCAGTCAGGTAGTCAAGCAGTCAGTCAGTCAGTGTCAGTCAGTCATTTAGTCATTCAGTCAGTCAGTGAAATAGCCAGTCAGAGAGTCAAGCAGTCAGTCAGTCAGTCAGTCAGTCAGTCAGTCCAGTCTCAGTCAGTCAGGCAGTTAGTCAGTCAGTCTCGGTCAGTCAGTGAGTCAGTCAGTCAGTATCAGTCAGTCAGTGAGTCAGTCTGTCAGTCAGGCAGTATCAGTCAGGCAGTAAGACTCCGCTCGACAGAACTCCGATAGCCTAATGGCTAGACCGCTGGTCTTCCAAGCGAGTGGCCTGGGTTCGAGTCCCAGCCGGAGCGAATATCTTCAATGTATATATTTCTTTTCTAATTTGAAAATTCTTTTTTTTTCAATTTCTTTCCTTTGCAATTATTGATTATTTATGTAGGGAAGAAAATTCTGAGTCAGTTTAATTTTTCGACACGAAGATTTCAAAGTGTTTAAATAAACAATTACCAAGGTGCATTTTTTGTTTTTATTATATTAAAAACTCCCACCGACAGAGCTCCCATAGACTAATGGCTAGAGTGTTAGGCTTCCAAGCGAGTGGCCCTGGGTTCGAGTCCCAGCCTGAACGAAAATCTTCAATGTATACTTTTAGTTTCTAATTTGAAATTTCTTCTTCTTTTTTTTAATTTTTCTCTTTTGCGAATATTGATTATTTATGTAGGGAGAAAAATTCTGAGTCAGTTTAATTATTCGACCTGTAAATTTCAAAGTGTTTGAATCAATAATTACCAAGGTGCATTTTTTGTTTTTATTATATTTAAGACTTCCATCGACAGAGCTCCGATAGCCTAATGGCTAGACCGTTGGGTTCCTAGCGCGTGGTACTGGGTTCGAGTCCCGGCCGGAAAGGAAATCTTAAATGCAAATATTTTTTTATAATTCTTTTTTTTTATTTTTCCCTTTTGCGAAGTCAGTCAGTCAGTCTGACAGTCAATCAGTCAAGCACTCAGTCATTCAGTCTCAGTCAGTCAGTCCAGTCAGTCAGTCAGTCACTCAGTCAGTCAGTTAGTCCTTCAGCCAGTCAGTCAAGCAGTCAGTCATTTAGTCTCAGTCAGTCAGTCATTCAGTCAGTCAGTCAGTCAGGCAGTCAGTCAGTCAGTCAGTCGGTCAGTCCTGTGCAGTCAGTTAGTCACTAAAGCAGTCAGTCAGTCTCAGTCAGTCAGTCAGTCAGTCAGTCCAGTCCAGTCTCAGTCAGTCAGTCAGTCAGTCTCGGTCAGTCAGTCAGTCAGTCATTCAGTCAGTCAGTCAGTCAGGCAGTCAGTCAGTCGTTCAGCCTTATTCAGTCAGTCTGTCAGTCAGTCAGTCTGTCAGTCAGCCTTATTCAGTCAGTCTGTCAGTCAGTCAGTCTGTCAGTCAGCCTTATTCAGTCAGTCTGTCAGTCAGTCAGTCTGTCAGTCAGCCTTATTCAGTCAGTCTGTCAGTCAGTCAGTCGGTCAGTCCTGTCCAGTCAGTTAGTCAGTCAAGCAGTCAGTCAGGTAGTCAAGCAGTCAGTCAGTCAGTGTCAGTCAGTCATTTAGTCATTCAGTCAGTCAGTGAAATAGCCAGTCAGAGAGTCAAGCAGTCAGTCAGTCAGTCTCAGTCAGTCAGTTAGTCAGTCAGTCAGTCAGTCAGTCAGTCCAGTCTCAGTCAGTCAGGCAGTTAGTCAGTCAGTCTCGGTCAGTCAGTGAGTCAGTCAGTCAGTATCAGTCAGTCAGTGAGTCAGTCTGTCAGTCAGGCAGTATCAGTCAGGCAGTAAGACTCCGCTCGACAGAACGCCGATAGCCTAATGGCTAGACCGTTGGTCTTCCAAGCGAGTGGCCTGGGTTCGAGTCCCAGCCGGAGCGAATATCTTCAATGTATATATTTCTTTTCTAATTTGAAAATTCTTTTTTTTTTTCAATTTCTTTCCTTTGCAATTATTGATTATTTATGTAGGGAAGAAAATTCTGAGTCAGTTTAATTTTTCGACACGAAGATTTCAAAGTGTTTAAATAAACAATTACCAAGGTGCATTTTTTGTTTTTATTATATTTAAAACTCCCACCGACAGAGCTCCCATAGACTAATGGCTAGAGTGTTAGGCTTGAAAGCGAGTGGCCCTGGGTTCGAGTCCCAGCCTGAACGAAAATCTTCAATGTATACCTTTAGTTTCTAATTTGAAATTTCTTCTTCTTTTTTTTTTAATTTTTCTCTTTTGCGAATATTGATTATTTATGTAGGGAGAAAAATTCTGAGTCAGTTTAATTATTCGACCTGTAAATTTCAAAGTGTTTGAATCAATAATTACCAAGGTGCATTTTTTGTTTTTATTATATTTAAGACTTCCATCGACAGAGCTCCGATAGCCTAATGGCTAGACCGTTGGGTTCCAAGCGCGTGGTACTGGGTTCGAGTCCCGGCCGGAACGAAATTCTTCCATGCATATATTTCTCTTCTAATTTGAAGATTCTTTTTTTTTTCAATTTCTTTCTTTTGCAAATATGTATTATTTATGTACGGAAGAAAATTCTGAGTCAGTTTAATCATTCGACCTTTAGATTTCAAAGATTTTAGATCAATAATTACTAAGGTGCATTTTTTGTTTTTATTATAATTAAGACACCGATACACAGAGATCCGATAGTATATTGGCGAGAGCGTTGGGCTTCCATGAGTGTCGCCCTGGGTTCAAATCCCAGCCGGAATGGAAATCTTAAATGCAAACATTTTTTTCTAATTTTATAATTCTTTTTTTTTTATTTTTCCCTTTTGCGAAGTCAGTCAGTCAGTCTGACAGTCAATCAGTCAAGCACTCAGTCATTCAGTCTCAGTCAGTCAGTCCAGTCAGTCAGTCACTCAGTCAGTCAGTTAGTCCTTCAGCCAGTCAGTCAAGCAGTCAGTCATTTAGTCTCAGTCAGTCAGTCATTCAGTCAGTCAGTCAGTCAGGCAGTCAGTCAGTCAGTCAGTCGGTCAGTCCTGTGCAGTCAGTTAGTCACTAAAGCAGTCAGTCAGTCTCAGTCAGTCAGTCAGTCAGTCAGTCCAGTCCAGTCTCAGTCAGTCAGTCAGTCAGTCTCGGTCAGTCAGTCAGTCAGTCATTCAGTCAGTCAGTCAGTCAGGCAGTCAGTCAGTCGGTCAGCCTTATTCAGTCAGTCTGTCAGTCAGTCAGTCAGTCAGCCTTATTCAGTCAGTCTGTCAGTCATCCTTATTCAGTCAGTCTGTCAGTCAGTCAGTCGGTCAGTCCTGTCCAGTCAGTTAGTCAGTCAAGCAGTCAGTCAGGTAGTCAAGCAGTCAGTCAGTCAGTGTCAGTCAGTCATTTAGTCATTCAGTCAGTCAGTGAAATAGCCAGTCAGAGAGTCAAGCAGTCAGTCAGTCAGTCTCAGTCAGTCAGTTAGTCAGTCAGTCAGTCAGTCAGTCAGTCCAGTCTCAGTCAGTCAGGCAGTTAGTCAGTCAGTCTCGGTCAGTCAGTGAGTCAGTCAGTCAGTATTAGTCAGTCAGTGAGTCAGTCTGTCAGTCAGGCAGTATCAGTCAGGCAGTAAGATTCCGCTCGACAGAACTCCGATAGCCTAATGGCTAGACCGCTGGTCTTCCAAGCGAGTGGCCTGGGTTCGAGTCCCAGCCGGAGCGAATATCTTCAATGTATATATTTCTTTTCTAATTTGAAAATTCTTTTTTTTTTTTCAATTTCTTTCCTTTGCAATTATTGATTATTTATGTAGGGAAGAAAATTCTGAGTCAGTTTAATTTTTCGACACGAAGATTTCAAAGTGTTTAAATAAACAATTACCAAGGTGCATTTTTTGTTTTTATTATATTTAAAACACCCACCGACAGAGCTCCCATAGACTAATGGCTAGAGTGTTAGGCTTCCAAGCGAGTGGCCCTGGGTTCGAGTCCCAGCCTGAACGAAAATCTTCAATGTATACTTTTAGTTTCTAATTTGAAATTTCTTCTTCTTTTTTTTTTTAATTTTTCTCTTTTGCGAATATTGATTATTTATGTAGGGAGAAAAATTCTGAGTCAGTTTAATTATTCGACCTGTAAATTTCAAAGTGTTTGAATCAATAATTACCAAGGTGCATTTTTTGTTTTTATTATATTTAAGACTTCCATCGACAGAGCTCCGATAGCCTAATGGCTAGACCGTTGGGTTCCAAGCGCGTGGTACTGGGTTCGAGTCCCGGCCGGAACGAAAATCTTCCATGTATATATTTCTCTTCTAATTTGAAGATTCTTTTTTTTTCAATTTCTTTCTTTTGCAAATATGGATTATTTATGTACGGAAGAAAATTCTGAGTCAGTTTAATCATTCGACCTTTAGATTTCAAAGATTTTAGATCAATAATTACTAAGGTGCATTTTTTGTTTTTATTATAATTAAGACACCGATCAACAGAGATCCGATAGTATATTGGCGAGAGCGTTGGGCTTCAATGAGTGTCGCCCTGGGTTCAAATCCCAGCCGGAAAGGAAATCTTAAATGCAAATATTTTTTTCTAATTTTATAATTCTTTTTTTTTTATTTTTCCCTTTTGCGAAGTCAGTCAGTCAGTCTGACAGTCAATCAGTCAAGCACTCAGTCATTCAGTCTCAGTCAGTCAGTCCAGTCAGTCAGTCACTCAGTCAATCAGTTAGTCCTTCAGCCAGTCAGTCAAGCAGTCAGTCATTTA
Organism: Uloborus diversus; assembly: GCF_026930045.1. Taxonomy (NCBI): domain Eukaryota; kingdom Metazoa; phylum Arthropoda; class Arachnida; order Araneae; family Uloboridae; genus Uloborus; species Uloborus diversus. The sequence continues at coordinate 407,211 of NW_026558791.1, forward strand.
GTCTCAGTCAGTCAGTCATTCAGTCAGTCAGTCAGTCAGGCAGTCAGTCAGTCATTTAGTCTCAGTCAGTCAGTCATTCAGTCAGTCAGTCAGTCAGGCAGTCAGTCAGTCAGTCAGTCGGTCAGTCCTGTGCAGTCAGTTAGTCACTAAAGCAGTCAGTCAGTCTCAGTCAGTCAGTCAGTCAGTCAGTCCAGTCCAGTCTCAGTCAGTCAGTCAGTCAGTCTCGGTCAGTCAGTCAGTCATTCAGTCAGTCAGTCAGTCAGGCAGTCAGTCAGTCGGTCAGCCTTATTCAGTCAGTCTGTCAGTCAGTCAGTCAGTCAGCCTTATTCAGTCAGTCTGTCAGTCATCCTTATTCAGTCAGTCTGTCAGTCAGTCAGTCGGTCAGTCCTGTCCAGTCAGTTAGTCAGTCAAGCAGTCAGTCAGTCAGTGTCAGTCAGTCATTTAGTCATTCAGTCAGTCAGTGAAATAGCCAGTCAGAGAGTCAAGCAGTCAGTCAGTCAGTCTCAGTCAGTCAGTCAGTCAGTCAGTCAGTCAGTCAGTCAGTCAGTCCAGTCTCAGTCAGTCAGGCAGTTAGTCAGTCAGTCTCGGTCAGTCAGTGAGTCAGTCAGTCAGTATCAGTCAGTCAGTGAGTCAGTCTGTCAGTCAGGCAGTATCAGTCAGGCAGTAAGACTCCGCTCGACAGAACTCCGATAGCCTAAGGGCTAGACCGCTGGTCTTCCAAGCGAGTGGCCTGGGTTCGAGTCCCAGCCGGAGCGAATATCTTCAATGTATATATTTCTTTTCTAATTTGAAAATTCTTTTTTTTTTCAATTTCTTTCCTTTGCAATTATTGATTATTTATGTAGGGAAGAAAATTCTGAGTCAGTTTAATTTTTCGACACGAAGATTTCAAAGTGTTTAAATAAACAATTACCAAGGTGCATTTTTTGTTTTTATTATATTTAAAACTCCCACCGAAAGAGCTCCCATAGACTAATGGCTAGAGTGTTAGGCTTCCAAGCGAGTGGCCCTGGGTTCGAGTCCCAGCCTGAACGAAAATCTTCAATGTATACTTTTAGTTTCTAATTTGAAATTTCTTCTTCTTTTTTTTTTAATTTTTCTCTTTTGCGAATATTGATTATTTATGTAGGGAGAAAAATTCTGAGTCAGTTTAATTATTCGACCTGTAAATTTCAAAGTGTTTGAATCAATAATTACCAAGGTGCATTTTTTGTTTTTATTATATTTAAGACTTCCATCGACAGAGCTCCGATAGCCTAATGGCTAGACCGTTGGGTTCCAAGCGCGTGGTACTGGGTTCGAGTCCCGGCCGGAACGAAAATCTTCCATGTATATATTTCTCTTCTAATTTGAAGATTCTTTTTTTTTTCAATTTCTTTCTTTTGCAAATATAGATTATTTATGTACGGAAGAAAATTCTGAGTCAGTTTAATCATTCGACCTTTAGATTTCAAAGATTTTAGATCAATAATTACTAAGGTGCATTTTTTGTTTTTATTATAATTAAGACACCGATCAACAGAGATCCGATAGTATATTGGCGAGAGCGTTGGGCTTCCATGAGTGTCGCCCTGGGTTCAAATCCCAGCCGGAAAGGAAATCTTAAATGCAAATATTTTTTTCTAATTTAATAATTCTTTTTTTTTTATTTTTCCCTTTTGCGAAGTCAGTCAGTCAGTCTGACAGTCAATCAGTCAAGCACTCAGTCATTCAGTCTCAGTCAGTCAGTCCAGTCAGTCAGTCCAGTCAGTCAGTCAATCAGTTAGTCCTTCAGCCAGTCAGTCAAGCAGTCAGTCATTTAGTCTCAGTCAGTCAGTCATTCAGTCAGTCAGTCAGTCAGGCAGTCAGTCAGTCAGTCAGTCGGTCAGTCCTGTGCAGTCAGTTAGTCACTAAAGCAGTCAGTCAGTCTCAGTCAGTCAGTCAGTCAGTCAGTCCAGTCCAGTCTCAGTCAGTCAGTCAGTCAGTCTCGGTCAGTCAGTCAGTCATTCAGTCAGTCAGTCAGTCAGGCAGTCAGTCAGTCGGTCAGCCTTATTCAGTCAGTCTGTCAGTCAGTCAGTCAGTCAGCCTTATTCAGTCAGTCTGTCAGTCATCCTTATTCAGTCAGTCTGTCAGTCAGTCAGTCGGTCAGTCCTGTCCAGTCAGTTAGTCAGTCAAGCAGTCAGTCAGGTAGTCAAGCAGTCAGTCAGTCAGTGTCAGTCAGTCATTTAGTCATTCAGTCAGTCAGTGAAATAGCCAGTCAGAGAGTCAAGCAGTCAGTCAGTCAGTCAGTGTCAGTCAGTCATTTAGTCATTCAGTCAGTCAGTGAAATAGCCAGTCAGAGAGTCAAGCAGTCAGTCAGTCAGTCTCAGTCAGTCAGTCAGTCAGTCAGTCAGTCAGTCAGTCAGTCAGTCCAGTCTCAGTCAGTCAGGCAGTTAGTCAGTCAGTCTCGGTCAGTCAGTGAGTCAGTCAGTCAGTATCAGTCAGTCAGTGAGTCAGTCTGTCAGTCAGGCAGTATCAGTCAGGCAGTAAGACTCCGCTCGACAGAACTCCGATAGCCTAATGGCTAGACCGCTGGTCTTCCAAGCGAGTGGCCTGGGTTCGAGTCCCAGCCGGAGCGAATATCTTCAATGTATATATTTCTTTTCAAATTTGAAAATTCTTTTTTTTTCAATTTCTTTCCTTTGCAATTATTGATTATTTACGTAGGGAAGAAAATTCTGAGTCAGTTTAATTTTTCGACACGAAGATTTCAAAGTGTTTAAATAAACAATTACCAAGGTGCATTTTTTGTTTTTATTATATTTAAAACTCCCACCGACAGAGCTCCCATAGACTAATGGCTAGAGTGTTAGGCTTCCAAGCGAGTGGCCCTGGGTTCGAGTCCCAGCCTGAACGAAAATCTTCAATGTATACTTTTAGTTTCTAATTTGAAATTTCTTCTTCTTTTTTTTTTAATTTTTCTCTTTTGCGAATATTGATTATTTATGTAGGGAGAAAAATTCTGAGTCAGTTTAATTATTCGACCTGTAAATTTCAAAGTGTTTGAATCAATAATTACCAAGGTGCATTTTTTGTTTTTATTATATTTAAGACTTCCATCGACAGAGCTCCGATAGCCTAATGGCTAGACCGTTGGGTTCCAAGCGCGTGGTACTGGGTTCGAGTCCCGGCCGGAACGAAAATCTTCCATGTATATATTTCTCTTCTAATTTGAAGATTCTTTTTTTTTTCAATTTCTTTCTTTTGCAAATATGGATTATTTATGTACGGAAGAAAATTCTGAGTCAGTTTAATCATTCGACCTTTAGATTTCAAAGATTTTAGATCAATAATTACTAAGGTGCATTTTTTGTTTTTATTATAATTAAGACACCGATCAACAGAGATCCGATAGTATATTGGCGAGAGCGTTGGGCTTCCATGAGTGTCGCCCTGGGTTCAAATCCCAGCCGGAAAGGAAATCTTAAATGCAAATATTTTTTTCTAATTTTATAATTCTTTTTTTTTTATTTTTCCCTTTTGCGAAGTCAGTCAGTCAGTCTGACAGTCAATCAGTCAAGCACTCAGTCATTCAGTCTCAGTCAGTCAGTCCAGTCAGTCAGTCACTCAGTCAATCAGTTAGTCCTTCAGCCAGTCAGTCAAGCAGTCAGTCATTTAGTCTCAGTCAGTCAGTCATTCAGTCAGTCAGTCAGTCAGGCAGTCAGTCAGTCAGTCGGTCAGTCCTGTGCAGTCAGTTAGTCACTAAAGCAGTCAGTCAGTCTCAGTCAGTCAGTCAGTCAGTCAGTCCAGTCCAGTCTCAGTCAGTCAGTCAGTCAGTCTCGGTCAGTCAGTCAGTCATTCAGTCAGTCAGTCAGTCAGGCAGTCAGTCAGTCGGTCAGCCTTATTCAGTCAGTCTGTCAGTCAGTCAGTCAGTCAGCCTTATTCAGTCAGTCTGTCAGTCATCCTTATTCAGTCAGTCTGTCAGTCAGTCAGTCGGTCAGTCCTGTCCAGTCAGTTAGTCAGTCAAGCAGTCAGTCAGGTAGTCAAGCAGTCAGTCAGTCAGTGTCAGTCAGTCATTTAGTCATTCAGTCAGTCAGTGAAATAGCCAGTCAGAGAGTCAAGCAGTCAGTCAGTCAGTCTCAGTCAGTCAGTCAGTCAGTCAGTCAGTCAGTCAGTCCAGTCTCAGTCAGTCAGGCAGTTAGTCAGTCAGTCTCGGTCAGTCAGTGAGTCAGTCAGTCAGTATCAGTCAGTCAGTGAGTCAGTCTGTCAGTCAGGCAGTATCAGTCAGGCAGTAAGACTCCGCTCGACAGAACTCCGATAGCCTAATGGCTAGACCGCTGGTCTTCCAAGCGAGTGGCCTGGGTTCGAGTCCCAGCCGGAGCGAATATCTTCAATGTATATATTTCTTTTCTAATTTGAAAATTCTTTTTTTTTTTCAATTTCTTTCCTTTGCAATTATTGATTATTTATGTAGGGAAGAAAATTCTGAGTCAGTTTAATTTTTCGACACGAAGATTTCAAAGTGTTTAAATAAACAATTACCAAGGTGCATTTTTTGTTTTTATTATATTTAAAACTCCCACCGACAGAGCTCCCATAGACTAATGGCTAGAGTGTTAGGCTTCCAAGCGAGTGGCCCTGGGTTCGAGTCCCAGCCTGAACAAAAATCTTCAATGTATACTTTTAGTTTCTAATTTGAAATTTCTTCTTCTTTTTTTTTTAATTTTTCTCTTTTGCGAATATTGATTATTTATGTAGGGAGAAAAATTCTGAGTCAGTTTAATTATTCGACCTGTAAATTTCAAAGTGTTTGAATCAATAATTACCAAGGTGCATTTTTTGTTTTTATTATATTTAAGACTTCCATCGACAGAGCTCCGATAGCCTAATGGCTAGACCGTTGGGTTCCAAGCGCGTGGTACTGGGTTCGAGTCCCGGCCGGAACGAAAATCTTCCATGTATATATTTCTCTTCTAATTTGAAGATTCTTTTTTTTTCAATTTCTTTCTTTTGCAAATACGGATTATTTATGTACGGAAGAAAATTCTGAGTCAGTTTAATCATTCGACCTTTAGATTTCAAAGATTTTAGATCAATAATTACTAAGGTGCATTTTTTGTTTTTATTATAATTAAGACACCGATCAACAGAGATCCGATAGTATATTGGCGAGAGCGTTGGGCTTCCATGAGTGTCGCCCTGGGTTCAAATCCCAGCCGGAAAGGAAATCTTAAATGCAAATATTTTTTTCTAATTTTATAATTCTTTTTTTTTATTTTTCCCTTTTGCGAAGTCAGTCAGTCAGTCTGACAGTCAATCAGTCAAGCACTCAGTCATTCAGTCTCAGTCAGTCAGTCCAGTCAGTCAGTCACTCAGTCAATCAGTTAGTCCTTCAGCCAGTCAGTCAAGCAGTCAGTCATTTAGTCTCAGTCAGTCAGTCATTCAGTCAGTCAGTCAGTCAGGCAGTCAGTCAGTCAGTCAGTCGGTCAGTCCTGTGCAGTCAGTTAGTCACTAAAGCAGTCAGTCAGTCTCAGTCAGTCAGTCAGTCAGTCAGTCCAGTCCAGTCTCAGTCAGTCAGTCAGTCAGTCTCGGTCAGTCAGTCAGTCATTCAGTCAGTCAGTCAGTCAGGCAGTCAGTCAGTCGGTCAGCCTTATTCAGTCAGTCTGTCAGTCAGTCAGTCAGTCAGCCTTATTCAGTCAGTCTGTCAGTCATCCTTATTCAGTCAGTCTGTCAGTCAGTCAGTCGGTCAGTCCTGTCCAGTCAGTTAGTCAGTCAAGCAGTCAGTCAGTCAGTGTCAGTCAGTCATTTAGTCATTCAGTCAGTCAGTGAAATAGCCAGTCAGAGAGTCAAGCAGTCAGTCAGTCAGTCTCAGTCAGTCAGTCAGTCAGTCAGTCAGTCAGTCCAGTCTCAGTCAGTCAGGCAGTTAGTCAGTCAGTCTCGGTCAGTCAGTGAGTCAGTCAGTCAGTATCAGTCAGTCAGTGAGTCAGTCTGTCAGTCAGGCAGTATCAGTCAGGCAGTAAGACTCCGCTCGACAGAACTCCGATAGCCTAAGGGCTAGACCGCTGGTCTTCCAAGCGAGTGGCCTGGGTTCGAGTCCCAGCCGGAGCGAATATCTTCAATGTATATATTTCTTTTCTAATTTGAAAATTCTTTTTTTTTTCAATTTCTTTCCTTTGCAATTATTGATTATTTATGTAGGGAAGAAAATTCTGAGTCAGTTTAATTTTTCGACACGAAGATTTCAAAGTGTTTAAATAAACAATTACCAAGGTGCATTTTTTGTTTTTATTATATTTAAAACTCCCACCGACAGAGCTCCCATAGACTAATGGCTAGAGTGTTAGGCTTGAAAGCGAGTGGCCCTGGGTTCGAGTCCCAGCCTGAACGAAAATCTTCAATGTATACCTTTAGTTTCTAATTTGAAATTTCTTCTTCTTTTTTTTTTAATTTTTCTCTTTTGCGAATATTGATTATTTATGTAGGGAGAAAAATTCTGAGTCAGTTTAATTATTCGACCTGTAAATTTCAAAGTGTTTGAATCAATAATTACCAAGGTGCATTTTTTGTTTTTATTATATTTAAGACTTCCATCGACAGAGCTCCGATAGCCTAATGGCTAGACCGTTGGGTTCCAAGCGCGTGGTACTGGGTTCGAGTCCCGGCCGGAACGAAATTCTTCCATGTATATATTTCTCTTCTAATTTGAAGATTCTTTTTTTTTTCAATTTCTTTCTTTTGCAAATATGTATTATTTATGTACGGAAGAAAATTCTGAGTCAGTTTAATCATTCGACCTTTAGATTTCAAAGATTTTAGATCAATAATTACTAAGGTGCATTTTTTGTTTTTATTATAATTAAGACACCGATACACAGAGATCCGATAGTATATTGGCGAGAGCGTTGGGCTTCCATGAGTGTCGCCCTGGGTTCAAATCCCAGCCGGAATGGAAATCTTAAATGCAAACATTTTTTTCTAATTTTATAATTCTTTTTTTTTTATTTTTCCCTTTTGCGAAGTCAGTCAGTCAGTCTGACAGTCAATCAGTCAAGCACTCAGTCATTCAGTCTCAGTCAGTCAGTCCAGTCAGTCAGTCACTCAGTCAGTCAGTTAGTCCTTCAGCCAGTCAGTCAAGCAGTCAGTCATTTAGTCTCAGTCAGTCAGTCATTCAGTCAGTCAGTCAGTCAGGCAGTCAGTCAGTCAGTCAGTCGGTCAGTCCTGTGCAGTCAGTTAGTCACTAAAGCAGTCAGTCAGTCTCAGTCAGTCAGTCAGTCAGTCAGTCCAGTCCAGTCTCAGTCAGTCAGTCAGTCAGTCTCGGTCAGTCAGTCAGTCAGTCATTCAGTCAGTCAGTCAGTCAGGCAGTCAGTCAGTCGGTCAGCCTTATTCAGTCAGTCTGTCAGTCAGTCAGTCAGTCAGCCTTATTCAGTCAGTCTGTCAGTCATCCTTATTCAGTCAGTCTGTCAGTCAGTCAGTCGGTCAGTCCTGTCCAGTCAGTTAGTCAGTCAAGCAGTCAGTCAGGTAGTCAAGCAGTCAGTCAGTCAGTGTCAGTCAGTCATTTAGTCATTCAGTCAGTCAGTGAAATAGCCAGTCAGAGAGTCAAGCAGTCAGTCAGTCAGTCTCAGTCAGTCAGTTAGTCAGTCAGTCAGTCAGTCAGTCAGTCAGTCCAGTCTCAGTCAGTCAGGCAGTTAGTCAGTCAGTCTCGGTCAGTCAGTGAGTCAGTCAGTCAGTATCAGTCAGTCAGTGAGTCAGTCTGTCAGTCAGGCAGTATCAGTCAGGCAGTAAGACTCCGCTCGACAGAACTCCGATAGCCTAATGGCTAGACCGCTGGTCTTCCAAGCGAGTGGCCTGGGTTCGAGTCCCAGCCGGAGCGAATATCTTCAATGTATATATTTCTTTTCTAATTTGAAAATTCTTTTTTTTTTTCAATTTCTTTCCTTTGCAATTATTGATTATTTATGTAGGGAAGAAAATTCTGAGTCAGTTTAATTTTTCGACACGAAGATTTCAAAGTGTTTAAATAAACAATTACCAAGGTGCATTTTTTGTTTTTATTATATTTAAAACTCCCACCGACAGAGCTCCCATAGACTAATGGCTAGAGTGTTAGGCTTCCAAGCGAGTGGCCCTGGGTTCGAGTCCCAGCCTGAACGAAAATCTTCAATGTATACTTTTAGTTTCTAATTTGAAATTTCTTCTTCTTTTTTTTTAATTTTTCTCTTTTGCGAATATTGATTATTTATGTAGGGAGAAAAATTCTGAGTCAGTTTAATTATTCGACCTGTAAATTTCAAAGTGTTTGAATCAATAATTACCAAGGTGCATTTTTTGTTTTTATTATATTTAAGACTTCCATCGACAGAGCTCCGATAGCCTAATGGCTAGACCGTTGGGTTCCAAGCGCGTGGTACTGGGTTCGAGTCCCGGCCGGAACGAAAATCTTCCATGTATATATTTCTCTTCTAATTTGAAGATTCTTTTTTTTTTTCAATTTCTTTCTTTTGCAAATATGGATTATTTATGTACGGAAGAAAATTCTGAGTCAGTTTAATCATTCGACCTTTAGATTTCAAAGATTTTAGATCAATAATTACTAAGGTGCATTTTTTGTTTTTATTATAATTAAGACACCGATCAACAGAGATCCGATAGTATATTGGCGAGAGCGTTGGGCTTCCATGAGTGTCGCCCTGGGTTCAAATCCCAGCCGGAAAGGAAATCTTAAATGCAAATATTTTTTTCTAATTTTATAATTCTTTTTTTTTTATTTTTCCCTTTTGCGAAGTCAGTCAGTCAGTCTGACAGTCAATCAGTCAAGCACTCAGTCATTCAGTCTCAGTCAGTCAGTCCAGTCAGTCAGTCACTCAGTCAATCAGTTAGTCCTTCAGCCAGTCAGTCAAGCAGTCAGTCATTTAGTCTCAGTCAGTCAGTCATTCAGTCAGTCAGTCAGTCAGGCAGTCAGTCAGTCAGTCGGTCAGTCCTGTGCAGTCAGTTAGTCACTAAAGCAGTCAGTCAGTCAGTCAGTCAGTCAGTCCAGTCCAGTCTCAGTCAGTCAGTCAGTCAGTCTCGGTCAGTCAGTCAGTCATTCAGTCAGTCAGTCAGTCAGGCAGTCAGTCAGTCGGTCAGCCTTATTCAGTCAGTCTGTCAGTCAGTCAGTCAGTCAGCCTTATTCAGTCAGTCTGTCAGTCATCCTTATTCAGTCAGTCTGTCAGTCAGTCAGTCGGTCAGTCCTGTCCACTCAGTTAGTCAGTCAAGCAGTCAGTCAGGTAGTCAAGCAGTCAGTCAGTCAGTGTCAGTCAGTCATTTAGTCATTCAGTCAGTCAGTGAAATAGCCAGTCAGAGAGTCAAGCAGTCAGTCAGTCAGTCTCAGTCAGTCAGTCAGTCAGTCAGTCAGTCCAGTCTCAGTCAGTCAGGCAGTTAGTCAGTCAGTCTCGGTCAGTCAGTGAGTCAGTCAGTCAGTATCAGTCAGTCAGTGAGTCAGTCTGTCAGTCAGGCAGTATCAGTCAGGCAGTAAGACTCCGCTCGACAGAACTCCGATAGCCTAATGGCTAGACCGCTGGTCTTCCAAGCGAGTGGCCTGGGTTCGAGTCCCAGCCGGAGCGAATATCTTCAATGTATATATTTCTTTTCTAATTTGAAAATTCTTTTTTTTTTTTCAATTTCTTTCCTTTGCAATTATTGATTTATTATGTAGGGAAGAAAATTCTGAGTCAGTTTAATTTTTCGACACGAAGATTTCAAAGTGTTTAAATAAACAATTACCAAGGTGCATTTTTTGTTTTTATTATATTTAAAACTCCCACCGACAGAGCTCCCATAGACTAATGGCTAGAGTGTTAGGCTTCCAAGCGAGTGGCCCTGGGTTCGAGTCCCAGCCTGAACGAAAATCTTCAATGTATACTTTTAGTTTCTAATTTGAAATTTCTTCTTCTTTTTTTTTTAATTTTTCTCTTTTGCGAATATTGATTATTTATGTAGGGAGAAAAATTCTGAGTCAGTTTAATTATTCGACCTGTAAATTTCAAAGTGTTTGAATCAATAATTACCAAGGTGCATTTTTTGTTTTTATTATATTTAAGACTTCCATCGACGGAGCTCCGATAGCCTAATGGCTAGACCGTTGGGTTCCAAGCGCGTGGTACTGGGTTCGAGTCCCGGCCGGAACGAAAATCTTCCATGTATATATTTCTCTTCTAATTTGAAGATTCTTTTTTTTTCAATTTCTTTCTTTTGCAAATATGGATTATTTATGTACGGAAGAAAATTCTGAGTCAGTTTAATCATTCGACCTTTAGATTTCAAAGATTTTAGATCAATAATTACTAAGGTGCATTTTTTGTTTTTATTATAATTAAGACACCGATCAACAGAGATCCGATAGTATATTGGCGAGAGCGTTGGGCTTCCATGAGTGTCGCCCTGGGTTCAAATCCCAGCCGGAAAGGAAATCTTAAATGCAGATATTTTTTTCTAATTTTATAATTCTTTTTTTTTTTTATTTTTCCCTTTTGCGAAGTCAGTCAGTCAGTCTGACAGTCAATCAGTCAAGCACTCAGTCATTCAGTCTCAGTCAGTCAGTCCAGTCAGTCAGTCACTCAATCAGTCAGTTAGTCCTTCAGCCAGTCAGTCAAGCAGTCAGTCATTTAGTCTCAGTCAGTCAGTCATTCAGTCAGTCAGTCAGTCAGGCAGTCAGTCAGTCAGTCAGTCGGTCAGTCCTGTGCAGTCAGTTAGTCACTAAAGCAGTCAGTCAGTCTCAGTCAGTCAGTCAGTCAGTCAGTCCAGTCCAGTCTCAGTCAGTCAGTCAGTCAGTCTCGGTCAGTCAGTCAGTCAGTCATTCAGTCAGTCAGTCAGGCAGTCAGTCAGTCGGTCAGCCTTATTCAGTCAGTCTGTCAGTCAGTCAGTCAGTCAGCCTTATTCAGTCAGTCTGTCAGTCATCCTTATTCAGTCAGTCTGTCAGTCGGTCAGTCCTGTCCAGTCAGTTAGTCAGTCAAGCAGTCAGTCAGGTAGTCAAGCAGTCAGTCAGTCAGTGTCAGTCAGTCATTTAGTCATTCAGTCAGTCAGTGAAATAGCCAGTCAGAGAGTCAAGCAGTCAGTCAGTCAGTCTCAGTCAGTCAGTTAGTCAGTCAGTCAGTCAGTCAGTCAGTCAGTGAGTCAGTCTGTCAGTCAGGCAGTATCAGTCAGGCAGTAAGACTCCGCTCGACAGAACTCCGATAGCCTAATGGCTAGACCGCTGGTCTTCCAAGCGAGTGGCCTGGGTTCGAGTCCCAGCCGGAGCGAATATCTTCAATGTATATATTTCTTTTCTAATTTGAAAATTCTTTTTTTTTTCAATTTCTTTCCTTTGCAATTATTGATTATTTATGTAGGGAAGAAAATTCTGAGTCAGTTTAATTTTTCGACACGAAGATTTCAAAGTGTTTAAATAAACAATTACCAAGGTGCATTTTTTGTTTTTATTATATTTAAAACTCCCACCGACAGAGCTCCCATAGACTAATGGCTAGAGTGTTAGGCTTCCAAGCGAGTGGCCCTGGGTTCGAGTCCCAGCCTGAACGAAAATCTTCAATGTATACTTTTAGTTTCTAATTTGAAATTTCTTCTTCTTTTTTTTTAATTTTTCTCTTTTGCGAATATTGATTATTTATGTAGGGAGAAAAATTCTGAGTCAGTTTAATTATTCGACCTGTAAATTTCAAAGTGTTTGAATCAATAATTACCAAGGTGCATTTTTTGTTTTTATTATATTTAAGACTTCCATCGACAGAGCTCCGATAGCCTAATGGCTAGACCGTTGGGTTCCTAGCGCGTGGTACTGGGTTCGAGTCCCGGCCGGAAAGGAAATCTTAAATGCAAATATTTTTTTCTAATTTTATAATTCTTTTTTTTTATTTTTCCCTTTTGCGAAGTCAGTCAGTCAGTCTGACAGTCAATCAGTCAAGCACTCAGTCATTCAGTCTCAGTCAGTCAGTCCAGTCAGTCAGTCACTCAGTCAGTCAGTTAGTCCTTCAGCCAGTCAGTCAAGCAGTCAGTCATTTAGTCTCAGTCAGTCAGTCATTCAGTCAGTCAGTCAGTCAGGCAGTCAGTCAGTCAGTCAGTCGGTCAGTCCTGTGCAGTCAGTTAGTCACTAAAGCAGTCAGTCAGTCTCAGTCAGTCAGTCAGTCAGTCAGTCCAGTTCAGTCTCAGTCAGTCAGTCAGTCAGTCTCGGTCAGTCAGTCAGTCAGTCATTCAGTCAGTCAGTCAGTCAGGCAGTCAGTCAGTCGGTCAGCCTTATTCAGTCAGTCTGTCAGTCAGTCAGTCAGTCAGCCTTATTCAGTCAGTCTGTCAGTCATTCTTATTCATTCAGTCTGTCAGTCAGTCAGTCGGTCAGTCCTGTCCAGTCAGTTAGTCAGTCAAGCAGTCAGTCAGGTAGTCATGCAGTCAGTCAGTCAGTGTCAGTCAGTCATTTAGTCATTCAGTCAGTCAGTGAAATAGCCAGTCAGAGAGTCAAGCAGTCAGTCAGTCAGTCTCAGTCAGTCAGTTAGTCAGTCAGTTAGTCAGTCAGTCAGTCAGTCCAGTCTCAGTCAGTCAGGCAGTTAGTCAGTCAGTCTCGGTCAGTCAGTGAGTCAGTCAGTCAGTATCAGTCAGTCAGTGAGTCAGTCTGTCAGTCAGGCAGTATCAGTCAGGCAGTAAGACTCCGCTCGACAGAACTCCGATAGCCTAATGGCTAGACCGCTGGTCTTCCAAGCGAGTGGCCTGGGTTCGAGTCCCAGCCGGAGCGAATATCTTCAATGTATATATTTCTTTTCTAATTTGAAAATTCTTTTTTTTTTTCAATTTCTTTCTTTTGCAATTATTGATTATTTATGTAGGGAAGAAAATTCTGAGTCAGTTTAATTTTTCGACACGAAGATTTCAAAGTGTTTAAATAAACAATTACCAAGGTGCATTTTTTGTTTTTATTATATTTAAAACTCCCACCGACAGAGCTCCCATAGACTAATGGCTAGAGTGTTAGGCTTCCAAGCGAGTGGCCCTGGGTTCGAGTCCCAGCCTGAACGAAAATCTTCAATGTATACTTTTAGTTTCTAATTTGAAATTTCTTCTTCTTTTTTTTTAATTTTTCTCTTTTGCGAATATTGATTATTTATGTAGGGAGAAAAATTCTGAGTCAGTTTAATTATTCGACCTGTAAATTTCAAAGTGTTTGAATCAATAATTACCAAGGTGTATTTTTTGTTTTTATTATATTTAAGACTTCCATGGACAGAGCTCCGATACCCTAATGGCTAGACCGTTGGGTTCCAAGCGCGTGGTACTGGGTTCGAGTCCCGGCCGGAACGAAAATCTTCCATATATATATTTCTCTTCTAATTTGAAGATTCTTTTTTTTTTCAATTTCTTTCTTTTGCAAATATGGATTATTTATGTACGGAAGAAAATTCTGAGTCAGTTTAATCATTCGACCTTTAGATTTCAAAGATTTTAGATCAATAATTACTAAGGTGCATTTTTTGTTTTTAGTATAATTAAGACACCGATCAACAGAGATCCGATAGTATATTGGCGAGAGCGTTGGGCTTCCATGAGTGTCGCCCTGTGTTCAAATCCCAGCCGGAAAGGAAATCTTAAATGCAAATATTTTTTTCTAATTTTATAATTCTTTTTTTTTTTTATTTTTCCCTTTTGCGAAGTCAGTCAGTCAGTCTGACAGTCAATCAGTCAAGCACTCAGTCATTCAGTCTCAGTCAGTCAGTCCAGTCAGTCAGTCACTCAGTCAGTCAGTTAGTCCTTCAGCCAGTCAGTCAAGCAGTCAGTCATTTAGTCTCAGTCAGTCAGTCATTCAGTCAGTCAGTCAGTCAGGCAGTCAGTCAGTCAGTCAGTCGGTCAGTCCTGTGCAGTCAGTTAGTCACTAAAGCAGTCAGTCTCAGTCAGTCAGTCAGTCAGTCAGTCCAGTCCAGTCTCAGTCAGTCAGTCAGTCAGTCATTCAGTCAGTCAGTCAGTCAGGCAGTCAGTCAGTCGGTCAGCCTTATTCAGTCAGTCGGTCAGCCTTATTCAGTCAGTCTGTCAGTCAGTCAGTCAGTCAGCCTTATTCAGTCAGTCTGTCAGTCATCCTTATTCAGTCAGTCTGTCAGTCAGTCAGTCGGTCAGTCCTGTCCAGTCAGTTAGTCAGTCAAGCAGTCAGTCAGGTAGTCAAGCAGTCAGTCAGTCAGTGTCAGTCAGTCATTTAGTCATTCAGTCAGTCAGTGAAATAGTCAGTCAGTGAAATAGCCAGTCAGAGAGTCAAGCAGTCAGTCAGTCAGTCTCAGTCAGTCAGTTAGTCAGTCAGTCAGTCAGTCAGTCAGTGAGTCCAGTCTCAGTCAGTCAGGCAGTTAGTCAGTCAGTCTCGGTCAGTCAGTGAGTCAGTCAGTCAGTATCAGTCAGTCAGTGAGTCAGTCTGTCAGTCAGGCAGTATCAGTCAGGCAGTAAGACTCCGCTCGACAGAACTCCGATAGCCTAATGGCTAGACCGCTGGTCTTCCAAGCGAGTGGCCTGGGTTCGAGTCCCAGCCGGAGCGAATATCTTCAATGTATATATTTCTTTTCTAATTTGAAAAATCTTTTTTTTTTCAATTTCTTTCCTTTACAATTATTGATTATTTATGTAGGGAAGAAAATTCTGAGTCAGTTTAATTTTTCGACACGAAGATTTCAAAGTGTTTAAATAAACAATTACCAAGGTGCATTTTTTGTTTTTATTATATTTAAAACTCCCACCGACAGAGCTCCCATAGACTAATGGCTAGAGTGTTAGGCTTCCAAGCGAGTGGCCCTGGGTTCGAGTCCCAGCCTGAACGAAAATCTTCAATGTATACTTTTAGTTTCTAATTTGAAATTTCTTCTTCTTTTTTTTTAATTTTTCTCTTTTGCGAATATTGATTATTTATGTAGGGAGAAAAATTCTGAGTCAGTTTAATTATTCGACCTGTAAATTTCAAAGTGTTTGAATCAATAATTACCAAGGTGTATTTTTTGTTTTTATTATATTTAAGACTTCCATGGACAGAGCTCCGATACCCTAATGGCTAGACCGTTGGGTTCCAAGCGCGTGGTACTGGGTTCGAGTCCCGGCCGGAACGAAAATCTTCCATATATATATTTCTCTTCTAATTTGAAGATTCTTTTTTTTCTCAATTTCTTTCTTTTGCAAATATGGATTATTTATGTACGGAAGAAAATTCTGAGTCAGTTTAATCATTCGACCTTTAGATTTCAAAGATTTTAGATCAATAATTACTAAGGTGCATTTTTTGTTTTTAGTATAATTAAGACACCGATCAACAGAGATCCGATAGTATATTGGCGAGAGCGTTGGGCTTCCATGAGTGTCGCCCTGTGTTCAAATCCCAGCCGGAAAGGAAATCTTAAATGCAAATATTTTTTTCTAATTTTATAATTCTTTTTTTTTTTATTTTTCCCTTTTGCGAAGTCAGTCAGTCAGTCTGACAGTCAATCAGTCAAGCACTCAGTCATTCAGTCTCAGTCAGTCAGTCCAGTCAGTCAGTCACTCAGTCAGTCAGTTAGTCCTTCAGCCAGTCAGTCAAGCAGTCAGTCATTTAGTCTCAGTCAGTCAGTCATTCAGTCAGTCAGTCAGTCAGTCAGTCAGTCAGTCAGTCAGTCGGTCAGTCCTGTGCAGTCAGTTAGTCACTAAAGCAGTCAGTCTCAGTCAGTCAGTCAGTCAGTCAGTCCAGTCCAGTCTCAGTCAGTCAGTCAGTCAGTCATTCAGTCAGTCAGTCAGTCAGGCAGTCAGTCAGTCGGTCAGCCTTATTCAGTCAGTCGGTCAGCCTTATTCAGTCAGTCTGTCAGTCAGTCAGTCAGTCAGCCTTATTCAGTCAGTCTGTCAGTCATCCTTATTCAGTCAGTCTGTCAGTCAGTCAGTCGGTCAGTCCTGTCCAGTCAGTTAGTCAGTCAAGCAGTCAGTCAGGTAGTCAAGCAGTCAGTCAGTCAGTGTCAGTCAGTCATTTAGTCATTCAGTCAGTCAGTGAAATAGTCAGTCAGTGAAATAGCCAGTCAGAGAGTCAAGCAGTCAGTCAGTCAGTCTCAGTCAGTCAGTTAGTCAGTCAGTCAGTCAGTCAGTCAGTGAGTCCAGTCTCAGTCAGTCAGGCAGTTAGTCAGTCAGTCTCGGTCAGTCAGTGAGTCAGTCAGTCAGTATCAGTCAGTCAGTGAGTCAGTCTGTCAGTCAGGCAGTATCAGTCAGGCAGTAAGACTCCGCTCGACAGAACTCCGATAGCCTAATGGCTAGACCGCTGGTCTTCCAAGCGAGTGGCCTGGGTTCGAGTCCCAGCCGGAGCGAATATCTTCAATGTATATATTTCTTTTCTAATTTGAAAAATCTTTTTTTTTTCAATTTCTTTCCTTTACAATTATTGATTATTTATGTAGGGAAGAAAATTCTGAGTCAGTTTAATTTTTCGACACGAAGATTTCAAAGTGTTTAAATAAACAATTACCAAGGTGCATTTTTTGTTTTTATTATATTTAAAACTCCCACCGACAGAGCTCCCATAGACTAATGGCTAGAGTGTTAGGCTTCCAAGCGAGTGGCCCTGGGTTCGAGTCCCAGCCTGAACGAAACTCTTCAATGTATACTTTTAGTTTCTAATTTGAAATTTCTTCTTCTTTTTTTTAATTTTTCTCTTTTGCGAATATTGATTATTTATGTAGGGAGAAAAATTCTGAGTCAGTTTAATTATTCGACCTGTAAATTTCAAAGTGTTTGAATCAATAATTACCAAGGTGCATTTTTTGTTTTTATTATATTTAAGACTTCCATCGACAGAACTCCGATAGCCTAATGGCTAGACCGTTGGGTTCCAAGCGCGTGGTACTGGGTTCGAGTCCCGGCCGGAACGAAAATCTTCCATGTATATATTTCTCTTCTAATTTGAAGATTCTTTTTTTTTTTTCAATTTCTTTCTTTTGCAAATATGGATTATTTATGTACGGAAGAAAATTCTGAGCCAGTTTAATCATTCGACCTTTAGATTTCAAAGATTTTAGATCAATAATTACTAAGGTGCATTTTTTGTTTTTATTATAATTAAGACACCGATCAACAGAGATCCGATAGTATATTGGCGAGAGCGTTGGGCTGCCATGAGTGTCGCCCTGGGTTCAAATCCCAACCGGAAAGGAAATCTTAAATGCAAATATTTTTTTCTAATTTTATAATTCTTTTTTTTTTTTTTTCCCTTTTGCGAAGTCAGTCAGTCAGTCTGACAGTCAATCAGTCAAGCACTCAGTCATTCAGTCTCAGTCAGTCAGTCCAGTCAGTCAGTCACTCAATCAGTCAGTTAGTCCTTCAGCCAGTCAGTCAAGCAGTCAGTCATTTAGTCTCAGTCAGTCAGTCATTCAGTCAGTCAGTCAGTCAGTCATTCAGTCAGTCAGGCAGTCAGTCAGTCGGTCAGCCTTATTCAGTCAGTCTGTCAGTCAGTCAGTCAGTCAGCCTTATTCAGTCAGTCTGTCAGTCATCCTTATTCAGTCAGTCTGTCAGTCGGTCAGTCCTGTCCAGTCAGTTAGTCAGTCAAGCAGTCAGTCAGGTAGTCAAGCAGTCAGTCAGTCAGTGTCAGTCAGTCATTTAGTCATTCAGTCAGTCAGTGAAATAGCCAGTCAGAGAGTCAAGCAGTCAGTCAGTCAGTCTCAGTCAGTCAGTTAGTCAGTCAGTCAGTCAGTCAGTCAGTCAGTCCAGTCTCAGTCAGTCAGGCAGTTAGTCAGTCAGTCTCGGTCAGTCAGTGAGTCAGTCAGTCAGTATCAGTGAGTCAGTGAGTCAGTCTGTCAGTCAGGCAGTATCAGTCAGGCAGTAAGACTCCGCTCGACAGAACTCCGATAGCCTAATGGCTAGACCGCTGGTCTTCCAAGCGAGTGGCCTGGGTTCGAGTCCCAGCCGGAGCGAATATCTTCAATGTATATATTTCTTTTCTAATTTGAAAATTCTTTTTTTTTTCAATTTCTTTCCTTTGCAATTATTGATTATTTATGTAGGGAAGAAAATTCTGAGTCAGTTTAATTTTTCGACACGAAGATTTCAAAGTGTTTAAATAAACAATTACCAAGGTGCATTTTTTGTTTTTATTATATTTAAAACTCCCACCGACAGAGCTCCCATAGACTAATGGCTAGAGTGTTAGGCTTCCAAGCGAGTGGCCCTGGGTTCGAGTCCCAGCCTGAACGAAAATCTTCAATGTATACTTTTAGTTTCTAATTTGAAATTTCTTCTTCTTTTTTTTTTAATTTTTCTCTTTTGCGAATATTGATTATTTATGTAGGGAGAAAAATTCTGAGTCAGTTTAATTATTCGACCTGTAAATTTCAAAGTGTTTGAATCAATAATTACCAAGGTGCATTTTTTGTTTTTATTATATTTAAGACTTCCATCGACAGAGCTCCGATAGCCTAATGGCTAGACCGTTGGGTTCCAAGCGCGTGGTACTGGGTTCGAGTCCCGGCCGGAACGAAATTCTTCCATGTATATATTTCTCTTCTAATTTGAAGATTCTTTTTTTTTTCAATTTCTTTCTTTTGCAAATATGTATTATTTATGTACGGAAGAAAATTCTGAGTCAGTTTAATCATTCGACCTTTAGATTTCAAAGATTTTAGATCAATAATTACTAAGGTGCATTTTTTGTTTTTATTATAATTAAGACACCGATACACAGAGATCCGATAGTATATTGGCGAGAGCGTTGGGCTTCCATGAGTGTCGCCCTGGGTTCAAATCCCAGCCGGAATGGAAATCTTAAATGCAAACATTTTTTTCTAATTTTATAATTCTTTTTTTTTTATTTTTCCCTTTTGCGAAGTCAGTCAGTCAGTCTGACAGTCAATCAGTCAAGCACTCAGTCATTCAGTCTCAGTCAGTCAGTCCAGTCAGTCAGTCACTCAGTCAGTCAGTTAGTCCTTCAGCCAGTCAGTCAAGCAGTCAGTCATTTAGTCTCAGTCAGTCAGTCATTCAGTCAGTCAGTCAGTCAGGCAGTCAGTCAGTCAGTCAGTCGGTCAGTCCTGTGCAGTCAGTTAGTCACTAAAGCAGTCAGTCAGTCTCAGTCAGTCAGTCAGTCAGTCAGTCCAGTCCAGTCTCAGTCAGTCAGTCAGTCAGTCTCGGTCAGTCAGTCAGTCAGTCATTCAGTCAGTCAGTCAGTCAGGCAGTCAGTCAGTCGGTCAGCCTTATTCAGTCAGTCTGTCAGTCAGTCAGTCAGTCAGCCTTATTCAGTCAGTCTGTCAGTCATCCTTATTCAGTCAGTCTGTCAGTCGGTCAGTCCTGTCCAGTCAGTTAGTCAGTCAAGCAGTCAGTCAGGTAGTCAAGCAGTCAGTCAGTCAGTGTCAGTCAGTCATTTAGTCATTCAGTCAGTCAGTGAAATAGCCAGTCAGAGAGTCAAGCAGTCAGTCAGTCAGTCTCAGTCAGTCAGTTAGTCAGTCAGTCAGTCAGTCAGTCAGTCAGTCCAGTCTCAGTCAGTCAGGCAGTTAGTCAGTCAGTCTCGGTCAGTCAGTGAGTCAGTCAGTCAGTATCAGTCAGTCAGTGAGTCAGTCTGTCAGTCAGGCAGTATCAGTCAGGCAGTAAGACTCCGCTCGACAGAACTCCGATAGCCTAATGGCTAGACCGCTGGTCTTCCAAGCGAGTGGCCTGGGTTCGAGTCCCAGCCGGAGCGAATATCTTCAATGTATATATTTCTTTTCTAATTTGAAAATTCTTTTTTTTTTTCAATTTCTTTCCTTTGCAATTATTGATTATTTATGTAGGGAAGAAAATTCTGAGTCAGTTTAATTTTTCGACACGAAGATTTCAAAGTGTTTAAATAAACAATTACCAAGGTGCATTTTTTGTTTTTATTATATTTAAAACTCCCACCGACAGAGCTCCCATAGACTAATGGCTAGAGTGTTAGGCTTCCAAGCGAGTGGCCCTGGGTTCGAGTCCCAGCCTGAACGA
Organism: Uloborus diversus; assembly: GCF_026930045.1. NCBI lineage: Eukaryota > Metazoa > Arthropoda > Arachnida > Araneae > Uloboridae > Uloborus > Uloborus diversus. The sequence goes on from NW_026558791.1 coordinate 427,107, forward strand.
AAATCTTCAATGTATACTTTTAGTTTCTAATTTGAAATTTCTTCTTCTTTTTTTTAAATTTTTCTCTTTTGCGAATATTGATTATTTATGTAGGGAGAAAAATTCTGAGTCAGTTTAATTATTCGACCTGTAAATTTCAAAGTGTTTGAATCAATAATTACCAAGGTGCATTTTTTGTTTTTATTATATTTAAGACTTCCATCGACAGAGCTCCGATAGCCTAATGGCTAGACCGTTGGGTTCCAAGCGCGTGGTACTGGGTTCGAGTCCCGGCCGGAACGAAAATCTTCCATGTATATATTTCTCTTCTAATTTGAAGATTCTTTTTTTTTTTCAATTTCTTTCTTTTGCAAATATGGATTATTTATGTACGGAAGAAAATTCTGAGTCAGTTTAATCATTCGACCTTTAGATTTCAAAGATTTTAGATCAATAATTACTAAGGTGCATTTTTTGTTTTTATTATAATTAAGACACCGATCAACAGAGATCCGATAGTATATTGGCGAGAGCGTTGGGCTTCCATGAGTGTCGCCCTGGGTTCAAATCCCAGCCGGAAAGGAAATCTTAAATGCAAATATTTTTTTCTAATTTTATAATTCTTTTTTTTTTATTTTTCCCTTTTGCGAAGTCAGTCAGTCAGTCTGACAGTCAATCAGTCAAGCACTCAGTCATTCAGTCTCAGTCAGTCAGTCCAGTCAGTCAGTCACTCAGTCAATAAGTTAGTCCTTCAGCCAGTCAGTCAAGCAGTCAGTCATTTAGTCTCAGTCAGTCAGTCATTCAGTCAGTCAGTCAGTCAGGCAGTCAGTCAGTCAGTCGGTCAGTCCTGTGCAGTCAGTTAGTCACTAAAGCAGTCAGTCAGTCTCAGTCAGTCAGTCAGTCAGTCAGTCCAGTCCAGTCTCAGTCAGTCAGTCAGTCAGTCTCGGTCAGTCAGTCAGTCATTCAGTCAGTCAGTCAGTCAGGCAGTCAGTCAGTCGGTCAGCCTTATTCAGTCAGTCTGTCAGTCAGTCAGTCAGTCAGCCTTATTCAGTCAGTCTGTCAGTCATCCTTATTCAGTCAGTCTGTCAGTCAGTCAGTCGGTCAGTCCTGTCCAGTCAGTTAGTCAGTCAAGCAGTCAGTCAGGTAGTCAAGCAGTCAGTCAGTCAGTGTCAGTCAGTCATTTAGTCATTCAGTCAGTCAGTGAAATAGCCAGTCAGAGAGTCAAGCAGTCAGTCAGTCAGTCTCAGTCAGTCAGTCAGTCAGTCAGTCAGTCCAGTCTCAGTCAGTCAGGCAGTTAGTCAGTCAGTCTCGGTCAGTCAGTGAGTCAGTCAGTCAGTATCAGTCAGTCAGTGAGTCAGTCTGTCAGTCAGGCAGTATCAGTCAGGCAGTAAGACTCCGCTCGACAGAACTCCGATAGCCTAATGGCTAGACCGCTGGTCTTCCAAGCGAGTGGCCTGGGTTCGAGTCCCAGCCGGAGCGAATATCTTCAATGTATATATTTCTTTTCTAATTTGAAAATTCTTTTTTTTTTTCAATTTCTTTCCTTTGCAATTATTGATTTATTATGTAGGGAAGAAAATTCTGAGTCAGTTTAATTTTTCGACACGAAGATTTCAAAGTGTTTAAATAAACAATTACCAAGGTGCATTTTTTGTTTTTATTATATTTAAAACTCCCACCGACAGAGCTCCCATACACTAATGGCTAGAGTGTTAGGCTTCCAAGCGAGTGGCCCTGGGTTCGAGTCCCAGCCTGAACGAAAATCTTCAATGTATACTTTTAGTTTCTAATTTGAAATTTCTTCTTCTTTTTTTTTAAATTTTTCTCTTTTGCGAATATTGATTATTTATGTAGGGAGAAAAATTCTGAGTCAGTTTAATTATTCGACCTGTAAATTTCAAAGTGTTTGAATCAATAATTACCAAGGTGCATTTTTTGTTTTTATTATATTTAAGACTTACATCGACAGAGCTCCGATAGCCTAATGGCTAGACCGTTGGGTTCCAAGCGCGTGGTACTGGGTTCGAGTCCCGGCCGGAACGAAAATCTTCCATGTATATATTTCTCTTCTAATTTGAAGATTCTTTTTTTTTCAATTTCTTTCTTTTGCAAATATGGATTATTTATGTACGGAAGAAAATTCTGAGTCAGTTTAATCATTCGACCTTTAGATTTCAAAGATTTTAGATCAATAATTACTAAGGTGCATTTTTTGTTTTTATTATAATTAAGACACCGATCAACAGAGATCCGATAGTATATTGGCGAGAGCGTTGGGCTTCCATGAGTGTCGCCCTGGGTTCAAATCCCAGCCGGAAAGGAAATCTTAAATGCAGATATTTTTTTCTAATTTTATAATTCTTTTTTTTTTTATTTTTCCCTTTTGCGAAGTCAGTCAGTCAGTCTGACAGTCAATCAGTCAAGCACTCAGTCATTCAGTCTCAGTCAGTCAGTCCAGTCAGTCAGTCACTCAATCAGTCAGTTAGTCCTTCAGCCAGTCAGTCAAGCAGTCAGTCATTTAGTCTCAGTCAGTCAGTCATTCAGTCAGTCAGTCAGTCAGGCAGTCAGTCAGTCAGTCAGTCGGTCAGTCCTGTGCAGTCAGTTAGTCACTAAAGCAGTCAGTCAGTCTCAGTCAGTCAGTCAGTCAGTCAGTCCAGTCCAGTCTCAGTCAGTCAGTCAGTCAGTCTCGGTCAGTCAGTCAGTCAGTCATTCAGTCAGTCAGTCAGGCAGTCAGTCAGTCGGTCAGCCTTATTCAGTCAGTCTGTCAGTCAGTCAGTCAGTCAGCCTTATTTAGTCAGTCTGTCAGTCATCCTTATTCAGTCAGTCTGTCAGTCGGTCAGTCCTGTCCAGTCAGTTAGTCAGTCAAGCAGTCAGTCAGGTAGTCAAGCAGTCAGTCAGTCAGTGTCAGTCAGTCATTTAGTCATTCAGTCAGTCAGTGAAATAGCCAGTCAGAGAGTCAAGCAGTCAGTCAGTCAGTCTCAGTCAGTCAGTTAGTCAGTCAGTCAGTCAGTCAGTCAGTCAGTGAGTCAGTCTGTCAGTCAGGCAGTATCAGTCAGGCAGTAAGACTCCGCTCGACAGAACTCCGATAGCCTAATGGCTAGACCGCTGGTCTTCCAAGCGAGTGGCCTGGGTTCGAGTCCCAGCCGGAGCGAATATCTTCAATGTATATATTTCTTTTCTAATTTGAAAATTCTTTTTTTTTTCAATTTCTTTCCTTTGCAATTATTGATTATTTATGTAGGGAAGAAAATTCTGAGTCAGTTTAATTTTTCGACACGAAGATTTCAAAGTGTTTAAATAAACAATTACCAAGGTGCATTTTTTGTTTTTATTATATTTAAAACTCCCACCGACAGAGCTCCCATAGACTAATGGCTAGAGTGTTAGGCTTCCAAGCGAGTGGCCCTGGGTTCGAGTCCCAGCCTGAACGAAACTCTTCAATGTATACTTTTAGTTTCTAATTTGAAATTTCTTCTTCTTTTTTTTAATTTTTCTCTTTTGCGAATATTGATTATTTATGTAGGGAGAAAAATTCTGAGTCAGTTTAATTATTCGACCTGTAAATTTCAAAGTGTTTGAATCAATAATTACCAAGGTGCATTTTTTGTTTTTATTATATTTAAGACTTCCATCGACAGAACTCCGATAGCCTAATGGCTAGACCGTTGGGTTCCAAGCGCGTGGTACTGGGTTCGAGTCCCGGCCGGAACGAAAATCTTCCATGTATATATTTCTCTTCTAATTTGAAGATTCTTTTTTTTTTTCAATTTCTTTCTTTTGCAA